>NW_007232174.1:5187-5951 GCF_000164805.1 Carlito syrichta | reverse complement strand
GGGGGGGCGGGAGGGGCAGGAGCCGAGGCCGGGCTCTCGGGAAAACGATTGCAACTCTCCAGGCAAGTGATATCCAGCCGGAGATCATCCATCTAGCCACTCTGCGGGTACTTCAGGCCTTCGCGTTTCCGGCCTGTCCCTCCAGTCACTGGGCCTCCTCGTTTTCCACTAGGATCTGCATCACCCCCCACCCCCACCTCCCGTCCCCAGACGCTGCGGGGACATATTTGTTACCTGCACTGATACAAATTCTGCGCGGAAGGAAAAATCGGTTCGTTTCCACCGTGCGCCACGACACGTTCCCGGATCTGGGAAGTGCTCCGGCCTGGGACAGCGCTCTCGGGGCGGGCCCCGCGGGGCCGGGGACCCCGAAACCGCGTCCCCGTCGGGCACTTGCCACACGGCACCTCCGCCAAGCACCTCGCCCCGCCCCTGCGCGCCCCACGTCCGCCTTCTCCCTGCGACACCCTGGCCGCTGTCCCTCTGCGCCCTCCCCGCTGCCCGGCTCTCACCGCGTCCCCGCCCCGCCAGCACCTACTCACCCAGCACCCTCCGCATCCCCGCAACTCGCCCACCTGGCGCCCCCCCGCAAACCCTCGCGCGACCCCCGTGCTCCACGGTCACCCCGCGCCCCTCGCGCCCGCGTGTTCCCAGCTCGCCCCGCCCACGCTGCGCCCTCCCCGGGGTCCGGCACATCACGCGCCCCGCCGGCCTCGTCCCCCTCGCTCAGTGCCCCTCGGCGACTCCGCGACCCCGGTGCCTCA
>NW_007232174.1:0-4635 GCF_000164805.1 Carlito syrichta | reverse complement strand
GGGGGGGGGGGATGAGAAAAGAAAGACAAAGAACAGCGGGATTGGGAGGTCTCTCTCCTCAATAGGTGAGAGAGCAAGTCGATTCTCACGGCATGTTTTTCATGTAGGGCAAAACGACATAAACAAGAAATATCTCAATGCTGGCATCAGCTGGGAAACAGGTTAAGGTTTGTGACTTTCTTGGCAAGCTTACCACAGCACTCAGATCTTTGTTTTTTGTGAGTCTAAGCAAAATCATTAACATCTGTGTTCTTTGAAGTTCTGAGTAAAGTTTTTTTTCTTTTCTTTTATTTATTTTTATTTTTTTTTTAGTTGGAGTCACTCTGTCGCCCAGACTGGAGTGCAGTGGCCGCTCCCGGCCACCGCAGCCTCGACCTGCTGGGCTCCGGCGATCCTTCCGCCTCAGCCTTCAGAGTAGCTGGAACTACAGGTGCGCGCTACCACGCCCGGCTGATTTTTTGATTGATTGTAGAGATGAGGTCTCGCCAAGTTGCCCAGGCGGGTCTCGAACCCGCGGGCTCAGGCGATCCACTCCCCTCAGCCTCCCAAAGGCGCGGGATTACAGGCTGAGCCACCGAGCCCGGCCTGAGTAAAGTTTTTATTGAAGCAGGCTACATCCAGCCTACGCAGACCAGAGGTCACACCACCTGAATTCTACGAGATCAACATTCCCAGGGGCAACCACCGAGAGAAGAAAACACTGGCCAAGTTCTTGTTGGAGCCAGGCCAGAAGCACAAGGACCGTGTCAAGCTTATGTCTTTGTTTTCTTCACGGTGGGGCCGGGGGGAGCGCCGGTGCCGCTCACTCTCGCTTTCGTTTCCAAGCGGAATCCGCCCTTCCTCTTCCGCCGGTCCCAGGATTGGGGGAAGCGGGCGCCGCCTCCGGGACCCGAGAGTCCCGGCCCGGCGGGCTGGTGCCCAGCGCTGTCCCCGCCGCGCCCAGGGCCCCGCATCCCCGGACTCCGGGACGGTCCCCGGATCAGAGGCGGGACCGCGGGACCTGGCTCTAAATCGAGGATCCCATCTTCACCTGGGCGGAGTTGGGAGGTGGGTGTCATCGGCCCATTGCATAAAGAAACCGAGTAAATAAACGCGCCTGGAGTCCTGCCGTCGGCAGGGGCAAAGCCAGCCAGGGTTCGGTTCAAGCCTAGGCCTTGAAGGCCAAAGCGCTCCCGGCCGCGTCCTCACCGCGGCCCGCTCAACCTTACACGATTGGAGGCAGAGGCTTGGGGGCGTAATCGCCCTTCAATGCGTTCCCACGCGCCCATCTGTCATCGACAGACACTTGCCTGCCACCGCACCGGCACCAGCAGGCCAGTCCTGCAGTTAGGGAGCTTCCTACCAAAGTCCAATACCAGCAGACGCCGATTGACCAGAAGTCCTCTCGCCGGATGAGCTGTGGCACACCCCCCAGAGTCACAGTCTCACTGACACAGTGGGAAGGGTGTTGAGGGTTTGCCTCCGTGCCATACCCTGTTCTATGCACATATCCCCACAATACTGGGAGGTGAGTGCCATTGCTGTCCCCACTCAACAGATGAGAAAACGGAGGTCTGAGGCACAAGGAAGTTAGGTGACACAGCCAGCAGGCGGTGGAGCTGGAATTAGAAGCAGGAGTCAACATCTCAGCAGGGGTGAGGGAGGAGGGGTCCCAAGACAGACCTCAAATAGCCATGAAATAGTGTGCTCTTGCAGTCCACGCTCTCCTTTCTTCGACATTCTCCCTGTATGTATCACAGGATTTCAACAACTACAGTCTACATTTTCCTTGTAGCTCAGGCCCTGGAGTGGTTTAATTTTCTGAAATGTGAAGCTCTGGGGAGAGGCTTAGCAGAGCCAGCTTTCGGTGGCATTTCCACGTGACAAGGAAGCTCCAATCGTAGTGAGTGAGTGGAGTCCACACATCAGCTTCGTGGTTGCAGGTGGCTGTGGCAGCCATAAGGGCAGTGGCAGGGACACGTTTTCTGACCTCTTCAGCCTCCTAACTGCCCAGAGAGCTTCAAGAAAATAAATGCCAGGCTCCAGCGTGGTCAGAGGACAAAGCACCAGAGGGATCTCTCTTTCCTCATAGTCTTCCAGCTGGTGCTGTAAAAGTCTGGTGCAAAGTCTGATGCTGCAGGAAGCAGAATTACAATATGGACTTAATGGGCAGCCTCTCCAGGCCTCTGGGAACCGGGCTGCATAGTAGCCGCTGTCGAATCAGCAGTGGCCTGCCCATTATTTTATTTACCACCTGTTAGCACCTCTTTTTAAAAAAAAATTAATAGTGAGTTGTATAATTATTTCACTATATATTACAATTTAATAATAATAGAAATAAAGTGCACCATAAGGGTTATGCATCTGAATCATCCCCAAACCATCCCTAACCTGCATCCCTGGAAAATTGTCTTCCAGGAAACCGGTCTCCGATGCCAGAAAGGTTGGAGACCACTAGCATAAACTGCACCCTCTAGCCGGGCTCGGTGGCTCAGCCTGTAATCCCGCGCCTATGGGAGGCTGAGGTAAGTGGATTGCCTGAGCCCGCAGGTTCCAGACCTGCCTGGGCAATGTGGCGAGATCTCATCTCTACAATAAATAAAAAATTAGCCGGGCGTGGTAGCACGCGCCTGTAGTTCCAGCTACTTGGAAGGCTGAGGTGGAAGGATCACTGGAGCCCAGCAGGTTGAGGCTGCAGTGGCCGGGAGCGGCCACTGCACTCCAGTCTGGGCGACAGAGTGAGACTCCAACTCAAAATAAATAAATAAACAAACAAACAAATAAATAAATAAATAAACTGCACCCTCTCGATCAAATCCTGTCCGTATCCTCTGGGCACTCAGTTTCTTCCCACAGTAAAACGGGGCGATGACACCCACCTCCCAACACCACTCAGATGAGGAGCAGACGGCATCCTCCATCCCAGGGCCTGGATCCACGGCCGCTCCTCTGTTCCGAGGACCTTCCCCAACCCGCACCTGCCCCAGAGCCGGAAAAGTGGGCCCTGGGTGCAGAGGAACTGATTGGAGTCTTGCGTGCTCCGGTCAGTGGCTCCAGTTGCCCCCAAATCCCGGGGCTGATGCAGGATGGGCGCGATGGGCCGGAGACGGGAGGCAAGGTGGAGTCCACGGGGACTCAAAACCCAGAGGGATTGATGCGGGCGCCTCCAGTCTTGGCTGATCACAGCGGAGTAGGACGAGAGGGGCGCAGGGGATGGCAGTGGGCGCCGGGTGATCTTGGAGCCATTATCTACAAAAATTTCTTCTTTCATGACTCAACTGACCAGTAAAGGAGACTTTTCTCCTTAGCTCTGCTCTGCTTCCACTGTCGAGGGCGTGTCTGACTGACCATCTGCTTAAGATGGTGCCAAGGCTGCAGCAGAGAATTCGAATGTTGGACGTGGAGAAAATAAAGGTTGAGAAGATATATGGTAAGTGAAGCTTATGAAGTCATGAAGGATCTAGCCGAATGGAAATAGATTCCTCTGTGAAACCCCCAAAATGAACCCTCCAAATTATGCAGAAATCAGTCTTAGGATGGTTGAATTACTTTTGTGAATAGTGCTGCAATCAACACTGAGGCATAATATCTGTTTATGTCTCCACTTTCAGCCAGGCCCAGTGGCTCACGCCTGTAATCCCAGCACCTTGGGAGGCCAAGGCAGGCAGACCAGGCTAGGCATCATAGAGAGATCTCCTCTCTACCAAAAATAAAAAATAAAAAACATTACTTGGGAATGACAGTGGGTGCCTGTACTCCCAACTACTCGAGACGATGAGGCAGAAGTCTTGCATGACCCAGGAGGTCGAGGCTGCGGTAAGCCTTGATCATGCCACAGGCCTCCAGCCTGGGCAACAGAGGGGGACACTCAAATTAAAATAGTAACTCCCTCCTTTCAAATGTTTGGGGCATCTCCCTAGAAGCGGGGCTGAATCCTGTGATAATTCTATGTTGAAACTTGTGAAGAACCAGTCCTCGGTCCTTACCACATGGCCCACAAGCAGCATTTGACCTGGCTGTTCCTCCCTGTCTCCCTCTTCCCCTTTCTGAGCGTGGCCTTCTGGGACAGCCAACCCTCCCGGGTTTCTTCCATTCTCATAAGCTACTAGCCTTCTGACTCCCTTCCTGGTGCTCCTTCACCTCCTTTCTTCTAGAGAGTGCTGTATCCCGGGGTCCTTAGATTTCACTTACTCCACCCTCACTCACCTCCCTGGTAATCACCTCCAGGTGTGCACCTTGAAATTCCATGTTACACCAAGGTGTTTCTCAAAGCCAGCCTTCACCAGGGACTCTTTCCTGAACTCCCCACGGCCTCTCCAACCTGCTCCCTCCTGAAATACTCTTGACTCTGCCTCTTCTGCTGCCTTTGCTTGGTCAGCTCCTACTTTATGCAGATTCCAGCTTAAGGTCCCAGACACTCTTTCACGTCTTTGTCCACTTTATTAAAACTGCTTATCTAGCTGGGCTCGGTGGCTCAGCCTGTAATCCCTCGCCTTTGGGAGGCTGAGGTGGGTGGATTGCCTGAGCCTGAGGGTTCAAGACCCACCTGGGCAGCCAGACCTCATCTTTACAATAAATCAAACAATCAGCCGGGCGTGGTAGTGCATGCCTGTAGTTCCAGTTACTTGGAAGGCTGAGGCAGAAGGATCGCTGGAG
>NW_007232173.1:108135-156867 GCF_000164805.1 Carlito syrichta | reverse complement strand
GATTTTTTTTTTTTTTTGGTAGAGATAAGGTCTCGCTGTGTTGCCCAGGCTGTTCATGAACTCCTGGGTTCAAGCGATCCTCCTGCCTCGGCCTTCCAAAGTGCTGGGATTACAGATGTGAGCCACCACGACTAGCCAGAGCAATTTTTTGAAAAAGTGATTGTGTCGCCCCCACCCTGCTTCAAACCCTTCAGTGGCTCAGGCAAAGAGAAAACTCACCTCAGGGCTTGGCCTCAGGCTCCTGCCTGCCAGGAAGCCTCTGACAGAACTCTCCTTCTGACAGTTCCCGGAAGATCCCGGGCTTGCTTCTGGGCCCAGGTCTTTGCAGTTGCTGTTCCCTCTGTCTGGAATGCTCTTCCCGGGCTGCTTTTGCCCGTTTTCGGCTCAACACTTCCCAGACCACCCTGTCTGCAGACCTGTTCACCCTCTCTCGCCCCGTGATTGTCTTATCACAGCCCCTAGTTCACGTGTTCATTCTGCCTCCCTGATTTGAACAGAAGCTCCGTGAGGGTCGCGGGTGCTGGGTCAGCTTTGAGCCCACTGAGGGGAATGGGTGTGCCTTATCTAGGCGCGTGCGAATGGGGCAGATGCTCTCAGCTCAAGGCCTTGCCGTGTCAGTAGGTGGAGTGGCCGCCCTCGCCACGCCACATTGTGCTTGCATTATATCATCTATCCAGGGGACTGGGGTGTAGACTGACCAAGCCTGAGTCCCAAAGCCTTAGGGACTAAGGAAAGTCCCAGCTGGGCTCAGGAGGAAGAAGCAGGAGGTGGGGGTTCCTAGGGGGTCATGGGGCGGATGGGGCTTGTCTGAGGGGAGAAGGAGTAACATGTTCCTCTGCAGTCCCCAGCAGAGCTTGTCTGTCCCACCCCCGCTGTGAGGCCAGGACTGCCCGTGGCCCCTGAACTAGAGGGCAGGGCCTTGGGTGGATGGGGGTCCTGGCTTTGGCCCTGCTCATTCTCCCGATCCGAACATTCTGGAGTCTTGGCAGGCAGTTGGGACCCTGACTTGCTTCTTCAGGGGTGGCATGGCTGCCCTGGGCTGTCCACATTCTTCCTGGGTTCTTGTACCAGAGCCTTTCCCAAACGTTAGGCATTGAGGACTACCTGGGGACATCTGTCTCACTATCTCTTCCACCGCCAACCCCACACACCTCAAGCCACTTAACACATAAGTACTTAACTTCTTTTTGTTTTTTACTGACTGGCTTTGGTTATAGAAAGCGCTCAACATTTAAAAAATACATGCATTTATTTTTTAGAGACAGGGTCTCGCTATGTTGCCCATGCTGGCCTCAAATTCCTGGGCTCAAGTGATCCTCCTGCCTCAGTCTCCGAGTAGCTGGGACTTCTGGTGTGTGCCCCTGCACCTGGCTTTTCAGTTAGGAGATGACCACACGAACCCAGGAAGCAGATGAAGGGGCTCAACCCACGGGGGCTGCAGTGGAGAGAGGGAGCGTGGACATGTTTTGAAGGTAGCCCTAAGAGGATTAGATGTGGAGTGTGGGCAAAAGAGAGGTGTCCAGACTGCCCCAAGGTCTCTGGCCTGAACATTTTCTTTAAATCATCTCCATTATCTTTTACTGCTGTGAATTTGTTTAGAAAGAAAACTTTGTATCTCTTCTGGAACTGGAGGGTCTGTGCCCCTTGCCATGAGTAGAAGGCATCACAAACACCTTCAGTGCCGCTGAAGAAATTCCAGCAGTGTTGCTGAGGCCCAGCGTGGTGTGGCTGGGGTTGACTGTGCTTTCTCTTCGAGTGTTAGAGGACGTTAAACACATGGTGGCATCAACATGGGACTTTCTCTTGACCTACCTAGAAGAGCTGGAAGAGGACTTGAAGGGCCAATGTTTTCACTTATTTTAGGGGTGTCCCTTTACCACCAAAAATCATCCCTATACTTTTGGAAACTCTGCTCCCGGGACTGAGGGTGTGAAGAGTTAGTGAGGTCGGGTGTGAGACATCAGAATTCCTGGTTCCGATGGTGCCGGTGACACTGATTTTTCTTTACATGAAACGAGTGACCTGGTACCAGGATGGAGCTGGAGACTGTGGCTTCAGATCCTGGGCGGAGTCTCCCAGGTGCCAACAGCTACAGCCCCAGTCTGAATTTCCCAGACACCCAATGAGGCAAGTACTACCATCATCCTTGCTTGCAGGGAAACTGAGGCTCGGAGAGAGGGGAGGTGACATGCCCAAGTAGCACAGTTGGTGAGGTCCAAGCTCTGATCTGGCTGGGGTCCAAGTCTCCGTCTGAGCTGGTGTGCTGCCTGTGGGCAGTGATGCTGTTGATACGCTGTGCTTGGGGACACCACACCGTGTCCCTTTGCTTCTCTGAGCCTTCTGGTCTCCTCTGTTGGCTCTTCCTGGCCCATCCCAGTCCTGGCATCCCTGGGTCTTGGTTCCGGGACCTCCTCACCCTTTTTTCACACTGGCTCCCTCAATGATCTCATCTGGTCTCATGACTGAGAATACCACCCACACGCTGATGACTTCCTGCCTGGGCTGCTTGCTTGACATGCCCTCGACAGAACTTGGGATTTTCCAGGCCCCAGACCTCGGCTTGCATAGTCTTCCTTAGATCGAGGAATGGCAAGCCCATTTTTCTGGTTGTTCAGGCCAGGGACCTTGGGGCAGTCTGGATGCCTCTCTTTTTCCTGCACTCCACATCTAGTTCTCTTAGGGCTGCATTCAAAACATGTCCAGGTTCTCACCACACTTCCTCTCTTCATGGTTGGTCCCAGTGGGTTGAGCCCCTTCATCTGCTGCCTGGGTTCGTGCGGTCGTCTCCATTCTCGCTCTGTGTCCGTCTTCTACAGGAGCCAGCAAGATCCCTTTAAAATGCATGTCCTGCCGTATCATTCCTCAGCTCTGGGGTGGCCTCGAGTCTCAAGTCTCCGGGCCCTCTGCCCCTTACTTGGCCTCCTCTCCTTCCAGCATCCCCCTTGCTCTTTCTATTTCAGCCACACTGGCCTCCTTGCTGTTGCTTGAACGCACCAAGCACATTCCTGTCTCAGGACCTTTGCACTGGCCGTTCACTTCCCTTTCCTTACGTCTCCACATAGTTCTTCCCTAACTTCCATCACTTCCTTCCAGCCTCTGTTCTGTTGCCTTCCCTGGTCCCCGAATTACTTCTCTCAGCAGCACTAACAACCACCTGACAGATAATATTCTTTTTTTTTCCTGACAGATTATATTCTTACCTATTTGTTTATTTACTCTTTATTTCCCTGGATTAGAATGCAAGGTCGGTGAGGGTGGGGACTTGACTTTTGGTTAACAGCCATGTTCCCAGTGCCTGGGCACATCACGCGTGCTCAGTCAATACTTTTGGAAGGAATGGCATGAACACAGTGCTTCCGGGAGCCTGGGCTTCCTGTTCACCTGGCTGCCTTTTCTCACTCCTTCCAGAATCTGTTCTTGCATGTAACAATCCTGAGCTTTTTATTATATGAGTTAATTTGCCTGGTGACATGCACTGAGCACCTACTCTGTGCAGGAGTATTTCTGTCTGTGGATGTGGTGGTGAACGGCGCTGACAGTGCCCTACCCTTTTGGAGTCTGTTTTTAATTTTTTTTTGTAGAGACAGGGTCTTGCTATGCTGCCCAGGCTGGTCTTGAACTCCTGGCCTCAAGTAATCTTCCTGCTTTGGCCTCCCAAAGTGCTGGGATTACAAGCATGAGCCACCATGTCTGGCCTGGAGTCTGTTATTGTTATAGGGGACAGACTGATTGTGAAGCGCTGTCAGGATGAGGCTCACAGAGCTTATATGAGAGTGCTTCACCCAGCACACATGCAAAATCTATTATTAGCCGTGCATATGTTTGAAGACTACAGTGAAGTCACAATGAGCCCCCAAATCAGGGACTGAGAGAGTCTTCATGGGCTATTGAGGCCAGTGCCCTGCCTCTGAGGCAGAATGATCCTCAGGCTTCTCCAGCTGAAGAGGTGTTTTTCTAATCTCCCACTTTCTGGAAAGCCTGTTCTCTCGGCATGAAGGTGGAGTGTCAGACCCTGCCGTTGTCCTTTGCAAACCACTCGGCTCCCAAGCCAGCCTTCTGCACGCCTGTTTTCCTCATGGCCTGGTGAATGGCCTGCATTTCAGGAATTTGCTTCTGGGATGCCACTTCGACTCGGAACTCCTGGGTCCCAACCCTTTGGTCCCACTCTAGCTGACCTGTCTCAGACCAGCAGCTTCCTGCTTGGAGGTGGAGGCCCCCTAGATGCCTGGGCCAGAAGAAATTGGTGAGAATGTGTGAGACTTGGGGCACATTTGTCCCCTTTCCTCCCATGCTCAGCCCCAGTTAACCTTCGCTCTCCTCCCTAGTCCACCCTCCAATTCCCCCACCAGAGGGAAGGAAGCTGGACACAGGTCTCCAAAGCCCAGTTCCTCTGGGTCAGAATATGAGAGCTGGTCAACCTGGAGCATTTTTATCTCCCCTAACCCCCTACATATGCCTATTTATGGAAATGAACTTTTTTTTTTTTTGAGACAGGTCTTGCTATGTTGCCCAGGCTGGTCTCCAACTCCTGGCCTCGAGTGATTCTCCCGCCTGAGCCTACCAAAGCGCTGGGATTACAGGCATGAAGCCAAGTGGGCTTTTAAAAGGCTACAGTTGGCTTAGTGGTTTCCACCAGGTTTCCTGCCGCCCCAGGGACTGGGAGAAGGGGGTCCTGCCTAGCGCCTGCAAAGGCTGGGGATGGAGGGAGGGGAATAGGGAGCAGTGGTGTCAGAGTGGGATGCTGCCAGGCTCAGCCTTGGAAAGTTCCAGAGGGCCCAGGGTGTCTGGCAGCTTCAGGGGTGGTGCAGCGAGGGTGCCTGACAGAGAGCAGCGAGGGTGGGGGTGGGGGTGGGTGGGGACTCAGCCTCTTCCTCTCCCTGCTGGAATTTCTGGGTCTCTGTGGTGCATTACCTCTCCTGTCTTCCGTGCCTCACCTTCCTCCTCCTCCTACCCTTTCTCCTCCAGTTCCCGGCTTCCTTCTGTGTGGCCCTGTCTTCCCCTCCCCCTCCTCCTCTCCCATCAATTTCTCCCCCTTTTCCTCCTCCCCCGCCTTTTTTCACCCTCCCTCACCCAACTAAGCATCGTTCTGTCCCAGTGATCCATCTTCCCTTCCATCTCTGTCCTTCCTCCTCCTCAGAGGAGGCTGTGATCACAGAAATATCTGCAAGGGGGAGGTGGGGGCTGAGCCCAGGAGAGGCTGGCAGAGGCAGTGCTGAATGAGGCCGGCTTGGCTGCTGCTCCAGCCAGGCGGCCTGATAAACCGGGATTGGGGCAGGAGCTTGGGGGTCTGGCTGGTTGGGGCTCAAGACCTGCCGCTTTTCCAGCCTCATGCCGGCTGGATGACCTTGGACAAGGCGTTCCACTTGCCTGTGCCCCAGGGTTAATGATATCGATCCCATGAGGCTGTGTCAAGAGTCGATGAGTCGATGAGATAATATACGTTAATTACTTGGCACAGAGTAGGTGCTGAACAAATGGTCACTGCTCTTCTGTTGGTGGTAATGCATATGGATCTGGGGAGTTCACCCCTTCAAGGCTTTCTGGGGGTAAAAATCATCCCCGCTGCCACCAGCAGCATTGTTATTGTCAAATAGCAGAGGCGGACACTAATAACATTATACAACGATGATAGCTGACATGTGGTACTTACAAGGTGCCAGGCAAGGTTCTAGCTTTCTGTATATTATCTTATTTAATCCTTATGACAGTCCTACCAGGTAGATGTCATTATGATGCCATCTTGCAGAAGAGGCGGAGGCACAGAGAGGTGAAGAAACTTGCCACTGAGCGAGTTTGTAATGGAGCCAGGATTTGAACAATCTCCAGAGTCTGTCTTATAACCCTCACACTATGGATATATGACACCAAAATTTTAAATTACACAAGGGAATACATAAGTACACATTAGCATAAAAATTCAACAACAGAGATAAAGTAAAAGATCCCAAATTCCATCTAACTATCTTCCACTACAGAAACAATCATCGATTTAGGGTATGTCCTTTTTTCCTCTTCTTTTTCTGTGTGTTGATGTGTTTAGGTCTAGGTACCTAAAGAAATGTAGTGTTTTTGTTTTTTAGAGTTGGAATCTCACTCTGCCACCCAGGCTGGAGTACAGTGGGATGCCCACGACCACTGCAGCCTCAACCTGCTGGGTTCAGGCGATCCTTCCGCCTCAGCCTTCCAAGTAGTTGGAACTTACAGGCATGCGCCACCATACCCGGCTAATTTTTTGATTTATTGTAGAGATGGGGTCGTGCCATGTTGCCCAGGCTGGTCTCGAACCCCTGGTCTCAAGCAGTCCTCTCACCTCCACCTCCCAAAGTGTTGGGATTCCAAGCTTGAGCCACCACGCCCGACCTTTTGTGTGTGTTTTTTTTTCTTGCTGTATCGATTACTTAGTAGCCTGTTATAACCTGGTACTCATGCACCTTCCCATTTGATCGGTTCATCCTTTGAAAACATCCATGTATATTTGGCATGGGAATGCACTGTGGTTTATTTCACTCTTCTTTTGATGGACATTTAGGCTGTTTCTAATTTTTTTCTAGCACGACTAGTGCTGTGGGATGTGTTCTTATATACGTCCGGTGTACAGACATGCGTGCAGGTGTTGGTTGGATGTAAGAATCTGTATGTGGGATTGCTGGCTGGCAGAGCACTGCCCTACTGCCCACCAGGCCACTGCCCTCTGACAGTGACACATGCATATGCTTGTAGAAGGGGCATGCAAGCCACAGGATATAGCCACGAGGGCCTGTGAGATGGTCACAGGGCAGAGTGAAGCCAGGACTCCAGTCCGGCATCAGCCGGATTCCGGGGTGTGGGCTGGTGGCTGCCATTGGCTTCTGCTACACCAGGGCCTCTGGGTGATGGTGGTGGTGTTCCCAGCCTCACTCTGACTGTGGCCCGTGGATGCCACTCCCAAGTGTAGGTGCAGTGTGGTGAAGTGGGAATAGTGCGGTTTCTGGGGCCAGAAATGACCGATCCCTTGACTCAACTTGTATCTGTTGTGTGACTCCTGGTAAGTCATTGTGCCTCTCTGAGCATCAGCTGTCTCATCTGAAAAATGGGGATACGAATGCCTGCCTCTCATAAAGATTGAGTGACTTAATATCAAATGCTGGTGTGTAGTACGAGCTCAAGAAGTGTGGATGTGGATACAGATTAGGGGTCACTCAGGCTCTGGTTTGAAGCCTTGTGCTGGCCCAATGCCACCTTGTGAAGGTCCCCTCCCCTCTCTGGGCCTCAGCTTCCTTCTTTCTTCCCTCTTGCCTGCGTTCTTGGGTCAATTTTGGAGGGGAGAAGAAGAGAAAGACAAACCCAGGGCTGTTCCCAGGGAGACTAGAGAAGGGATTTCATTTCATCTTCACCCGTCTCTGGAGCTCCCTCCCTGATGATTGCCCCGAGGTATCCTCCCCCCATGCCTCCATTTCCCCCTATCTCCTAGAGCTCTGACAAGATCAGGGCTGCCTCCTGTCCCCTCCCCTCCCCAGGTCAGCAGGGGTCAGAGGCATGCTTGGGTGACTGGGACTTTCTGGAGACAGTGTCACCTCCCTCCCCATGTTGTCTGCCCCCGTTGATGGCAGCAATTTGAAGGTGTGGCAGGACTTAGGAGATTCTTTTGGGGCAGCGGAGGCCTCTTCCGGCAGGCTGACCTCAGAATAATGGCGGGGCTTCAGAAGCCAGAGTTCACTCTGGAGGAGAGAAAACTAAGCGAGGAAAGAGCAGAGTGGGCTTTCTTTTTCTCCCTTGCTGACTTGGGGCCGGATTTCAGAGCAGACTCATGTATGGTGTGATAGAGGCAGAGGAGAGCGTCCTCTGGTCCGAGCCTGAGCTGCAGTGTGGTGAGTCAGAGCATTTGTCCTGATGTCTGTGCTTCCTTGGGGAGGCCAGAGGAAGGACAGAGCCTCAGAGGGTGCTCAAAATCACCCCAGCCTCACACACATATCACGGGACCAGCACCATGGCCACCACGTGTTTGGCAGTTTCTCTGTGTTGGGCACCATGCATGCATTACTTATCCATAGCTTCACATAAACCCTGGAAGCTGGGTCTCATGTCTCCCATTTTACAGATGTGGAAACAGGCTTTCAAGATCATGGAGCAAGTAAGTGGAAGAAGCATGATGCAAGCCAGATCACCTGTCTTAAAAGCCCAGCTCTTGCCAAGACAGAGGGGAGAAATCAAGGGTCTCTTTTAGGCTGCTCGCTTGTGAATTTGTCCTCGATATTTGTATACTCAGATCTCACCCAGTTGGGAGTTACAATGTGCTTTGTCTTCCCCCTTACTCCCTTCCCACCATTCCAGAATTAGAAATTCTGGAAAAGACAGTAGGTAGCAGGGGGTTCAGCACCATGGACAAGACACCAATTCTGGGAGGAAGGCGAATGCGCATGAGTGGGGTGGGGGCGTTGGCTTCGGTGCTCCCTGGGGTTGACGCTTCTTGGCTTCGCCTCCTCCTCCGCCCCCTTTCCATCTGTGGAAGGTTGCCTGGGAATCTGGTTCCCTTCCTGCCTCCTTCTGACCTTGTCTTCTCCTCATACTCAACCCAGCCCTGGCTGCCTCAGGAACTCAGCTGGGCTGTCATGCGCCTTAGGGCGTGGTGAGCAAGTCTCTGGCTGTCAACACCCAGGTGCATTCCCAGGCAGCACACAAACCCTTTGCGAAGCTCACGACGAATCACTCACACCACTGCATACTGGTATTTACTTCCTTTGTAATCACGGGTAGGCCTCACTTTGTGTAAACCTGATATATGAGCATTAACATTGATTACAATACATGGTATAGAGGTGGGCTTCCTATGCCAGCTTTCAGAGACTCCCAGAGGTTTCATGGTGGGAACCTAGAGACTTCAAGGTGTCCTGTGAACCCTCTGGAAGTGTGGGATATCGTTTTCTTGAGTGTGTGTGAGTATAAAAATTTGTCTTATTTTCTAGGGAGAGGTTCTTGTAGATTTCATTAGCTCTTCTTTCTCTGAGTCAGAGTCTCCCTCTGTCACCTAGGCTGGAGTACAGTGACGTGATCACAGCTACCGCAGCTTCCACCTGCTGGGCTCAGGCAATCCTTCTGCCTCAGCCAAGTAGCTGGGACTACAGAGGCGCACCACTACGTTAGGCTAATTTTTTAATTTATTGTAGAGATGAGGTCTCACCAAGTTGCCCAGGCTGATCTTGAACCCCTGGACTCAGGCAATTCTCTCGCCTCGGCCTCCCCAAATGGTGGGAGTGTAGGTGTGAGCCACTGCGTTTGTCCTCATTAACCTTTCAAAAGGTTAATGAAGCTAAAAAGTTAAGAGAGGTGCAGGGCGAAAGGATCATCCAGCTCAGAGGGCCTTTTGGAGACTGCTAGTTGCCAGTTTACAGTCAAATTCTAGCCTCCTGGTGCCCATGTCCTCCCTCAGGGTGAGCTGCACCTCCCTGGAGAGCAGCTTCCCTCCTCCTCCATCCTCCACTCTATTCCTCTTCCAACCCACTTTTGAGAATGGAGATGTCTGTCCTGTCCACAGCGAAACAGAGCTGTAAAATGCCAAGGTCACTAGCATCTCCTCTCTAGTAATCTATACAAGATGTAACTGCAAACATTTGCCTTGTGCACACATTCTCAAAAAAGCACTTCTATTTTGTGGAGCAGGTGGGTAATTGCCCAGGTAAGGCCATTCTTCCTAGATAGGAAGATAATCCATATCCAGAGAAATTGCCAAGCCCTGGACAGTGACAGGACCTTTGTGGTCAAATACTGTTCAGTTGCAGCTGATTCCCGTAGTGCCACAGGCTTGGAAGGTGCTGCGCTTATTGTCATGGGCGTGGGCCTGTGTTGTGTGTTGTCTTTGTAGGGATGGTGGTTCTTTTGAGCCATCTGGTTTGTGTTTGGGATAGTGTTGCTCTGTCTCATTGCACTTCCTAGAGCTCTTGGTGAAATTATGGGGCAGGTTCAGGGCTCAGTGTGGGACCAGGATCAGGACTCAGTCTAAGTCTATGGTTGAGGCTCAGTTTAAGACCTTGATTATGTAGGGCTTGATGGTGTCAGGGTTCGGTCTGGGACCACGGTCAGGGCTCAGTTTACTGCTAATGTCGGGGATTGGTCTGGAGTCGGGGCCAGGCTTGTGGAGCTCCAGTTGTGGTTCAGTCAAGGAGCAGGGCTCAGTTTATTGCTGGTACTCAGGCTCAGTGTGGAATTAGGTTTGAGTCTATGATGAAAATCAGGGTCAGACTGGGGCTCTTTCTCAGCCCCGACTCATGTGGCCTTCCTCTCCGCAGGTGCCCAGGACCCCACGCCCAGGGGTGGAGTCAGCTGACAGCAGGCGTCTGGGTACCAAGCACAGCAGGAAGGCCTTGAAGGCCAGCCTGACACTGGGCATCCTGCTGGGCATGTTCTTTGTGACCTGGCTGCCCTTCTTTGTGGCCAACATAGTCCAGGTAATGCCACAGTGGAGGGCAGGTGAGTCCAGGCCTTGCTGGGGAAGCCCCTAGTCCCAACCCAGCCATGACGAGGGAGGGGTGGGCTGCCTCTCACGGTGCATGCGCTCCTGCGTGTCTGCTCTATCTGTGCTGGCTGGGGTGGCCCAGGGTCCTGCTCCGGGACTGGGCATGACCCGTCCCGTCCCCTCAGGCGGTGTGCGACTGCATCTCTCCAGGCCTCTTCGATGTCCTCACGTGGCTGGGGTACTGCAACAGCACCATGAACCCCATCATCTACCCCCTCTTCATGCGGGACTTCAAGCGGGCCCTGGGCCAGTTTCTGCCATGCCCTCGCTGTCCCCGGGAGCGCCGGGCCAGCCTCGCCTCGCCCTCCCTGCGCACCTCTCACAGCGGCCCCCGGCCCGGCCTAAGCCTGCAGCAAGTGCTGCCCCTGCCCTTGCCGCCGGACTCAGACTCAGACTCGGGCTCGGGTGGCTCCTCGGGCCTGCAGCTCACCGCCCAGCTGCTGCTTCCTGGAGAGGCCACCCGGGAGCCCCCACCACCCACCAGGGCCGCCGCTGCGGTCAATTTCTTCAACATCGACCCCGCGGAGCCCGAGCGGCGGCTGCATGCACTTGGCCCCCCTGCGAACTGACCTGGGCTTAGAGCTGGCCATGGGGAGCAGGAATGGATGGGACCCGGGCCCCAAGGTCTCAGGCCAGCTTTTGGCTCGAGCCAGGAAGCTGCAGGTCTCCTGGGAGCCCTGTGAGTAGACGGAGCCAGCCCCTACTGCCCACTCCAGGCCCCTCACCTGGAGGGAGAACAGGTGACTCTGAGACAGCTTTCTGCAGGATGCTCTACTGGCAAGTGGATAGAGGATGAGCCAGAGGGCTCCAGGTGCCGGGAAGATGGACCTTTTGGTTCAGGCTAAGAGGAAAACAGTCAAGTCCTTGGCCACACTGTCAGGCGGGACTGGAGGGGATGCCTCCACCTGCAGATGTGGGTGAGGGCGTGGCTGAATCCCTCACCACCCAGAGTGAGCCCGGACCACATCAGCATCCTCGAGACCTCCCGAGAGTCTTAAAAACGCACATCTCTGCCCCACCCAGACCCACGGAGTCAGAATTGCATGTGAACAAGATGCCAGGTGAATTGTGTGCACATTACACCTTGAGACATGCAGGCTCAGGTGACCTGGAACGCTAAGAACAATTTGCTGAATGACCTAAGCCAGGCAGGCACACCCCTGAGTCTCTGCTCTAGGGGCTGACACAGGCTACCTAGTCTCTCTGGGTCTCAGTTATCCTGTGTGTAAGATGGGGTAATAATGCCTATTCCATCATAGGGTTGTCTTGAGAATGAAGACAATGTGGCTGGGCGCAGTGGCTCACGCCTGTCATCCCAGCACTTTGGGAGGCCGAGACAGGAGCAACACTTGAGGCCAGAAGTTTGAGACCAGGCTGGGCGACATAGCAAGACTTCGTTTCTACAAAAAAAATCAAAACATTAGCTGGGTGTGGTGGTGCATGCTTGTAGTCCCAGCTACTCTGGAGGCTGAAGGGGAAGGACCTTAAGCCCAGCAATCCAGCCGTGATCATGTCACTGCACTCCAGCCTGGGTGACAGAGACCCCCAACTCAAAAAAAAAAAAATGATGTGTGTAGCATGCCAGCACCCAGTAGCTGGTTGTCAGTGGTACATTCTGTTGTTATAACCCCCGGCCCTCTGCCCCCTGGCCTCTGACTGTGGACCAGAAGGGCTGTCTGTTCTTACTGTTCTTTTTCCATCCCCCATCCTTCAGCTCAAACCCAGGTTCCTGGTCCCCCAACCCCTTGCTCTGGATCCTGGATGGTGTCCTTGTCCCTCAGGGACCCTCCCAGCTCCCAAGCTGCTGCAGTCTCTCCTGGGGGCCAAGGGGCAGACGACAGTTTCTAGTTCAACCTCAGGGATGGGTTGTCCCCTACCCTGGGCTTCCCTGGACCTGGAAGGGAACAGCCAACGGGGAAAAACCCAGCCCCTCGCCCTGTCTCCTCTGGCCTTCCCCGGCGTGAGAGAAATGGGAATGGTGGCCACTGGGGTCATCAGAGCAAAGAGGGGCTGTCGTGGGTGTGGGGTGGGGCCACCAGGCAGGCAGGTGGACTCTGGCACAGGGGCCTTGTTTTTGTGGGGCAGGGGGTGAGGGGACTTGGTCCCCAGTCAACCTGCCATGGATTCCTTTTCAGCCCCACCCTCAAAACTCCATCCACCCCAACTCCCAGGGGGCTCTCTGTCCCAGGTCTGGCGCCCTCCTTGGTGCTGACTCGACTCAACTCTGGCCCCGCAGAGGGGTTCTGGTGCTTGCTGGGGCTTCCCCTGTCCCCTAGACCTGTCTGAGGACACGCTCAATAAACACTAGCTGAAGGCAGTGGCTGTGGTGTGGATTGGACTCAAAGGAGGGGATACTGGGGGCTTTTGCAGCAAGTGTCATAGGAGGAGACCCAGGGCCAGTATTCTGGGTTCTCGTCCAGACTCTGCCTCTGACTAGCTTTGGGACCCCAGCAAAATCACTTCTCCTTCCAGAACCCCAGTTTTCCATGTGTGACAGGAGCTGCTGGGTATAAGAGCAGCAGGAGTTGTGTAAATATTTGTTGAATGAACAAACAAAAACACAGACACCTAAGCAGCAAGCCTGTGCCTATATTCTATGACTGTAACTTCTCCTGCCCTCCTCCCACCTCCACCAGGGCTTGTCAGTTTTTCCTTGACCTGGGCCTTGGTCATTCAAGGACAGTGGAGGCTGGGCTCAGTGGCTCAGCCTGTAATCCCAGCACTTTGGGAGGCTGAGGCAAGTGAATTGCCTGAGCCTGCAGGTTCGAGACCAGCCTGGACAACTTGGCGAGATCTCATCTCTACATTAAATCAAAAATTAGCTGGGTGTGGTAGTGCACACCTGTTGTTCCGGCTACTTGGAAGGCTGAGGCAGAAGGATTGCCGGAGTTCAGCCAGTCGAGGCTGCGGTGGCTGGGAGTGTGCCACTGCACGCCAGTCTGGGTGACAGAGTAAGACTCCAACTCAAAAAAAAAGGACAGTGGAAGGAACAAAGACCCCATGGCTAGGGCTTAGGCTCCAGCGCCTGATCTGTTGGGGATTGCAGCTTGGTGCTATCACTGACCAGCTGTATGACCTTCAGCAGGCCACCTGAGCTCTCAGCCTCAGTTTCCCCAAATATAACATGAAGATAATAATAGTATCTACCACGTCCTTGTCCATAAATCAAGCATAAACAAATTCTGTAAGATTGAAATTCTACCATGCACCTTCTCAGACCACAGTGGAATAAAAATAAACATTAAAAAAATAGTACCTACTTCATAGGTTGCTGTGAAGGTCAGCTGAGACAATCCACATAAACACCTGGTACGTGGTAAATAGGAAGTGGCAGCTGGTATTATTATTATTTATTGTTGTTCTTGTTCCCCCTGTTCCTGCGACAAGAAAACCTTTCCTTGTAAAATTCATTCTTGTCACCAGACCCGTTCCCAGCCACCCTGAATGTGGATTCGGCATGTATTCACCATGCTGTTACCATCATGTACCCGGCCACCATGCTGCATAGCTTGGGGGGAGAA
This sequence comes from Carlito syrichta, assembly GCF_000164805.1. Lineage (NCBI taxonomy): Eukaryota > Metazoa > Chordata > Mammalia > Primates > Tarsiidae > Carlito > Carlito syrichta. The sequence goes on along the minus strand of NW_007232173.1, from coordinate 142,857 downwards.
GGTGCCACTCACACGGTGATTGTGTGACCCATGTCCTGGGGTTGTACAGTGTACAGCCTGCATGGTTGTTCAGGGCAGATCTGACTTCCTAAAAGCAGGAGTAAGCTGCCCCCTAAGCACCTGCTCTACTGGTGCCAGTTAGTGCCCGTGGACTGGCGGGCAGACTAGAAGAGTGGACAGAAGAGCAGGTGGACACCCGGCTTCACTGAGGCCAAGGGAGAGGCGGCAGGGGAGCCTCTGGCCCCAGAGAGTCCTCTGGGCCTCCTGATGGACGACCAGACCCCACACCTGTGACAGGGAGTGCAGAAAGCTCACAGTTGGTTTCGAGTCCAGGGCTCTACACTGTGCTTGGTCAACCCTGCAGGTCTCTGGCCTTGCTTCCCCAGGGAGGGTGTGTCTTTCCCCCCAAGCTCCCCTTCCTTCCGTTTCCTCTTCCTTTCACTTCCAATGCCTTCAGCTTGGGAGGGCATGTGTGGAAGCCCCACACCGTGCAGGGCTCCTGGGAGGAACCTGGGCGTGTGAGAGACAGCTGTGTGCAGAGATCTGGGCAGACTCCCAGGCCCCCGCTGGGGTTAGTCCAGCCCAGGGCAGGGCTCCTGGATATTGTTGGCACAGTCGGGACAGCCCAGTGGGTTGGGGTCCATGCCATGGCTGCAGATGTGGGAGCTCTCAGCAGGACTGGCAGCCTCAGGAAGGGAGGCCCCTTCAGGTCGGTCCAGTCCTGCAGACACCTGGGCTTGGCTGGAGTTCACAGACATGGCCACTTTGGAGGCGTCTTCGGGTGTGGGACCCTGGGTTCGCCCAGCCTGGTGTGAGGTCTCGGCCGATGAGGGGGTGGCTGCTGCCTGGCGAGGCTCTTCCTGGGGCAAGCTGCCCGGGGCCAGCAGGAGCCCCTTCTCATCCCACCCTGGCTTGGTGCGGATGCCCACGGCCTTCAGGATGATGTCCATCTGCTTGGCATAGTCCAAGTGGCCACTGACCTGCAGGAGGACAGTGAGCGAGGGCCGAGGTGAGCGGATGGAGCTCAGCCCTCCCCAGGGCCCCCGGCTGAGCTTTTGGGCCTCACCCTCAGTCTTAGCCAACCAATCAGCAAGCCCATGACTCCAGCTCTCAAAGTCTCTCAAACCCAGAGTGGGTGGGAAGGCTCTAGGTTCAAAGCTATTCTTGAATTAATTAAGGATGAAGGATGTTTCTCTCAAAAACCTGGGTCCTCTGGGGCGGGAAGGCATCTCCTGGCAGAAATCTAGGGCAGAAGTTCTCTTTCTCTGCCTGCAGTTCCAGGCTACTTCCAGAAAGGTTCTGCTGCTAACCAGTTGTGGGACCTTGGTCAGGCCCCTCTGTTCCTCTGTTGCCTTGGGGGTGAAATGGAGCCAGTAAGAGTGGATACCCACAGGCTGGCTGTGAGGATTTCCCCAGGAAAAGTCCCCACATTGGAAATAAAGCTAGGACTGCAAGGTGCTGGCTACAATTCACGCTTCTCCTTTTCCTTGATCCCAAGAACTTTGATTTACAGCTGGGTGCCCTCCCCTGCCTCTCTTGCAGCTAGGTGTGGCACCGTGACTCACTGTGCCCAATGGGATGAAGCAGTAGTGTTAGCTGATGCTTCTTGGAATTCTCTTTACAAGAATTCTCTTTATGTGTTCTTCCTCTGTCCCCGTTTCCTCTTTCCTGTTGGCTGGAATTCAGGTGGGATGGCCAGGGCCTGGGCAGCCATCTTGGGCCATGAGTTGGCCCACTGAGGATGGCAGAGCAAACAATGAGTTGAGGCTCCTGAAGATGGTGGGGGAGCTCACCAGCCTCAGCTGCCTATTCTGGCTTCTTTTACATGACAGCATCAACCCTTGTGTGTTAAAGACACCCACCCAGCGGGGCCTCTGTTATATGGGCCTGAATCTTAAGGCTAGGACAAAGGCCAAGAACTCAGACATGCTCATCCCTTTCCTCAGAGAATAAGACACCCCCATTTTTGTTTTGGGATGTGTGGCTGAGTGAAAAGGAGGGGTGTGACTGGAATGCCTGATGCCAGGGGTGTGATGGACAGTGCCCAGCACCCAGTAGGTCCTTAATGCATTGCAGCAAATATGCTTCTTGGATATACTCCTTTCACAGGTCTCAGCTGCTAATTGTAGATGAAGAAATCAGGCCACAGAGAGGCAATGTGACTTGCCCAAGGTCACACAGCTAGAACATGTCAGAACTGGGATTTGAATCCAGACCTGTATCTAAAGCCTGTTCTCTTCATAGAAAGTCAGCTGGGGAGGGGTGGTTTAAAAATCATTCTCGGCCAGGCTCAGTAGCTCAGCCTGTAATCCCAGCACTTGAGAGGCTGAAGCAAGCGGACTGCCTAAGTCCACAGGTTTGAGACCAGCCTGGGCAACTTGGCGAGACCTCGTCTCTACAATAAATAAAAAATTAGCCGGGCATGGTAGTGTGCGCCTGTAGTTCTGGCTATTTGTAAGGCTGAGGTGGAAAGATCACTGGAGCCCAGCAGGTTGACACTGGGGTGGCCATGAGCATACCAGTGCACTCCAGGCTGGGCGATGGAGACTCCAACTCAAAAAAAAAATCATTCTCATTTTATAGACAAGGACGGTGAAGCCCAGAGAGGGCTGATGGTTTACTTAATGACACACAGCATGTGGAGCCGTGCATAGTGCTTGAGGGGCTGCCTACAGAGGTTGCTCAGCTCAGCTCTGCCCCCGAGATGAAGCCACGCTCTCCCAGCCAGGCAAGGGGGCCTGCTTAGTGCCAAAGGCAAGCACAAGGCAGAACATGGCTTCAGGGCTGAGGGGGAAGGTTTTCTCTTAAAAAGAGGACAGGGAGACACTAGGGAGGCTCTTGCAGGGCATCTTAGGAAATGACAGAGGGACTCATGAGTGATATCTCCAGTTCCATTTGAATCACAGATCACACTGGGGTATTCAAGCAATTTTTCAGGAACACAAAAAGACAATTCCCTGTACAGCTCTGTTATTTTCCTTTTTTTTTTTGAGTTGGAGTCTCATTCTGTCGCCCATCTGGAGTGCAGTGGCACGCTCCCGGCCACTGCGGCCTCGACTTGCTGGGCTCCGGTGATTCTTCCGCCTCAGCCTTTCAAGTAGCCGTAACTACAGGTGTGTGCTACCACGCCTGGCTAACTTTTTTGATTTATTGTAGAGATGAAGTCTCGCCAAGTTACCCAAGTAACTCAGGAATCCTTTCACCTTGGTCTCCCAAAGCACTGGGGTTACAGGCTGAGCCACCAAGGCCGGCCTGCTCTGTTATTTTCTTACCACCAGACCCTCTTGTTCCTTTCCTTACAAACACTTTAAAACAGTTTTTTGGGGGAAGAAATGCACGTGTATCCACACATCTAAGTGGCTTTCAGCCCCCTGAGTTCAAGGTGGAAGTCAAGGTGGGCCAGTGCCCTTTCATGGCTGATGCACATTTAGAGGCTACCTGGCACAAGGAAGAACCTGGATTTGGAATCTGAGAAGCCGGGGTTCTGACCTCAGTTCCATCTCTCTCTCTGTTTATTTTTATTTTTAAAACTTTTTTCTTTTTTCTTTGTTACTGAGGTTGCTGGAGAGAGAAGTCAAATGAGAATAAAGGAAAAAAGAAATAAAAAGCAGGCAGAAAAGAAAAGAAATAAAGGAGGAAAGAGAGGGAGGGGTGAAAAGAAAGGAGAGGTGGCTCCGTCTCTTATAGTAACTGGGGCTTTCCTCAGTTTCCTGAGCCACAGCTTCCCACCTGTAAGATGAGAAGCATGACCCTGAATGTCGCTCAAGAGGCCCAAGGCCTGGCACTTCTTGGGAACTCAGGACATGCTTTTAGTGTTGTGTTCCATACGTGATCCAAACACTTTTCTTTTTCTTTTTCAGTTGGTGTTCCCTCTGTCGCCCAGACTGGAGTGTAGTGGCATGATCATGGCTCACCGCAGTCTTGACCTCCTGGGCTCAGGTGATCCTTCGGCCTCAGTCCCCTGAGTAACTGGGACTACAGGCATGTACCACCATGCCCGGCTAATTTTTTGATTTTTTTGTAGAGTGAGGTCTCACTATGTTGCCCAGGTTGGTCTTGAACTCCTAGCCTCAAGCAATCCTCCCACCTTAGCCTCCCAAAGTGCTGAGATTACAGGCATGAGCCACCACACCTGGTCCAAAACACTTTCAAAGAGACATTATGCAATTTGAATTAGTGATACCCACCTCAAGGGGCTGGTGGGAAGGAATAATACATACAGACCACAGAGCACCATGCCTGGCATACAGTAGGTGCTCCATAAATATGAATTTCCTTATCTTCGTTTCCTTAGAAGGGGAATGGAGTTTAGGGAGTTAGCCAGGCTGATCCATTTGAGAGCCCAATATGGCTGCTCAAACTCTAGCCATCACATCTGAATTCCAGCCACCAGCAACTTCAGACCCACAGGGGCATACGGTAACGAACTGCTTTTCTATACCTCTTTAATGTTGCAAAGGGTTGGTGCCAGGGCTGGGTAGATACAGGCCAGGAAGGAAGGTGTTTGTGGTCACTGGCTGCAGCCAATCCCAGGTGGAAATCCCACTGTGAGCTGTCCCAGAACATGCAGCTCTGGCCCTCTTTGGCTACAAGTTGGTTCAGGTCTCAGGCAACCCAAGATTCTGAGCCGCCCTTGTGGAAAGACCCAAGGGGAGCAGTCAACAGCAGAGCTCAGGTTGGCTGAAGGGATAAGAGAGTAGGGGTGTGGTGGCCCAGAAAAAAGCCTCTTCTCCGTCATGGAAAGTTCTGGCATGGCCGATCTTGGATGAAGACTTCAGCCCTGGCCATCTCCCTGGCTGTCTTGATTGAAATCTGCCAGCTGCCCGGATGCATGCTGGGTGCCACTGGTGTGGAGAAGCCTTCCTTGGCCTCCTGCACTATCTGGAGCCCTCCCCGAGGCTCCCCGGCCTCTACGGACACCCTCAGCCACCTGCCATCATCACATGTTCATAGGTTATGTTCTCTGATGGACAGTGCATGCAAGGAGAGCAGGGACCACTTCTCACCTCTGCTCCCACAGCCAGCCCCATACACCATGGCCGCATTACTGGATCCTCACAGGCCTGGATGGGCTCAGGACTTCCCGTTTCTTGCCTTGCAGTCTTGCCCAGACAGAGGGCCACCACCCTACTCTGCCTGCCCCAATAACTCCTTCTAAGCCCATCAGGCTTTTGGGCTCCTTCACCTCTTGGGCGAATTTTCTCATCTGTAAAATAGAACCAATCAAGACACCTACACCACGTGGCTGATTGTGAGACTTCACAGAGATCCTGCATGTAGCAGGCTTACTGATATGGTGGAAGAGGTCACTACCAGAAGCTGCAGATATGTAAGAATGGAGGCAGCAAAAGGCAGTGCTTAAGAGCCAGGTTCATTGGCTCTACCCTTCACGTGCTGTGTCGCCTCCTGCAGCCTCAGTTTCCACGTCTGTACAATGGGTTATTACACCTTCATGGGACCGCATGAGCCTCAAATGACTCATCCCTGTAAAGCACACAGAGCAGTGCCCAGCACCTGTTGACTCCTGCTGTTGTTATCAAGTGTCTACTTTGAGTCAAGCCCTTTGCAAAGTTCTAGAAGCCAGCTGGCATTTCCTTTGGAACATGCAGTCTTGTCTTGAGCTGAGTCTCTGCCCCCCACCCCCAGTTTTATGAGTTGGCGCCTGGGGTGGCAGGTTCCCCTGCCAGCTCCATCCCAGTCCCCTCGCAGGAGAGACTGAGAGGCAGGATGCGGAAGGGCCAGCCCCGTGTGAGGATCACAAGGGGCCCCGCCATGTGGGTCTCACAGGGAGGAGACAGGTCCTGCGGGTCTCGAAGCGGGGCAGAGGCCGGCCTGTGCTTCCCCAACAGCAGCGAGGAAACCTCTTGCCAGCGGCTTCTCCGGAAAGTGTTTTGAGGAGCACTGAAGGCAGCACACAGGCCGTGCTAATTACCCCTCATTACCCAGAAGAGGAAGGTACCGCTTTGTGATGTGCCCCGAATGTGAGAAAGAGTTATTACAGCCGGGTGCGGTGGCTCACGTCTGTAATCCCAGCACTTTGAAAGGTGGAGGCGAGAGGATTCGCTGAGCTTGGGGGTTCGAGAGCAGTCTGAGCAACATGGCGAGACCTTGTCTCTACAATAAATGAAAAAATCAGCCGGGCATGGTGGCGCATGCCTGTGGTTCCAGCTACTTGGAAGGCTGAGATGGAAGGATCACCTGAGCCCAGCAGGTTGGGGCTGTGGTGACCGTGAGCATGCCACTGCACTCCAGCCTGGGCGACAGAGTGAGACTCCAATTAAAAAAAACAAAAAAAGGGCTATTGTTAGGTAGGAGCTGGGAAGCGGCCACACAGTCTGAGGAGAGAGAGGAGTCTGGAAAGTTGCTGGTCCCAAAGAGGACAGGACAGGACAGGACAGGACAGGAGGGCACTAGCACAAAATGAGGGCCATGCCCCAAGCATCTTACACACACTGCCCTGGAAGTGAGGTGATGCCTGCCAGTTCATAAGTGAGGAAACCGAGGCACAGAGAGGTTATGTAACTGGTCCAAGGTCACATAGCTAGTAAACCAGTGGCAGAACCAGGTTTCTGAGCCAGGGTTTTCTGGCCCGTGACTCAGTTTACCTCATTCCCATAGGAGAGTGGAGAGCACAGGCTTTGAATCCAGGTTCGGAGTCCAGATCTACACCTTTCTGGCTGTGAGTCCATTCTCTCAAGTCTCAGTTTTACAATCTGTGACTTGGGGATGCTTAGCATCGACTCTATGGGGTTGTCGCAAGCTTTATATCACATGAACCAAGTCTTTCTGGGACAAGTGGTCCCAAAGGCCCCCTGTGGCTCTAGACATTCGTGTCTGTCCCATGAGGACTCTTTAACCAGGAGCGGTCAGTTTCAGGAGTGGATGAGTCTGGAACTCCTCTTCCTCTTGGGGCTACATCAACCCAAAGCTCCCGTGAGGAAGGCATAGGGTAGCTTCGTGTGTATTCCTCGGGTGAGACAGGACCTTTGTGTGAGGTAGGTCCTGGGAGCTAGAGGGTGAACACATGTGGGGATGAGCTGGCCGCAGTAACCTGGCGCCAGGCCGAGTGAGAGGTCCGGGTGACCTCAGGCAGGGATGGGCTGAGGACTCCAGGGGCAGCGGTGCCTGCTGAAGCTTTGGTTTTATGGTTTTTTTGGTTCTAGAATTCCTCAATGTTATCAAAAGCTCAGTCGAGGCTCACCAGACATGCAGCTCATGTGAGCTGTGCTGGGGGTGGGTGGGATGCCCACCTTCACCTGCCACCAAGGAGCAGTGGCGGGGTGCTTGGGTGAGCAGCTGCTGATGCTGAGTGGAGAAGCCAGAGTCCTCCAGAGTGGCCCTCAAGCCAGGCCATTTTTCACAGGCCCAGGGATGGTGTGGCCTGCTGCTGTCTGCAGGACACTACCTGCTGCTTAAACAACCATTATGCAGAAGCCAGGTACGCTTGGGAAGCACCTGGCACTTGCTAAGTGGCAGCTGACAAGTGATAACTGGAAACCAAAGATCTTGTTCTCTTGGGCCCACCCACATGGCAAGGATTTTCACCGGTTGAAGTCGGCTTGTGTCTACACCTGCGTCTCACTGCTTTCTCCTCCTGGTACACAGTACCCCTCCCACTCTTTCCCGTCTCTACCTGAGCCGGGGCTACATCCATCAGCTTCAGCCCTGGTTTTGAGTCCTGCTCTGCAGCGTGACCTTGGGCAAGCCCCTGAGCCTTGTTAAGCCTCAGTGACCTCACCTGTACAATGGGGAGACTGGTGCCAGTAAAAGGCTTAGGGTGGAGCCCGGCACAGAGTGAGCGTCCTAACCTCTGAGGACAGGCGCGGGGCAGGTGACAGAGGCTCCTTCAAGCCTAACAGGTGATCTACAAACTCAGGTTGGGTCTGTGTGGCTGTCCAGGCAGGTCCCCTACCACCCCATTCCCCACAGGAATTCTTTCTGACCATCTGCCCCGTGGCTCAGCCTGATCTTAGCGGCATGAGAACCCGTCAGGATATGTTTAGAGGTAGACTCGTAGGCTCTGTCCCTGGAGACTGATGTGGAAAGTCTAGGCAGTGGGGACCTGGGCTCTGCACTTTAAATACATTCCCAGATGACTGGCTTTAACCAGATAGTCCTGACTAGTGATCTGGGATGTGGTTGTGGGGCAGCCCTGGGGGAGGACTGAGGGGGGGAGGGTGGTGATGGGGCACAAGTGCAAGGGCTCTGGAGGTTCAAGTCCAGTCTTTATAATTGCCAGTTGTGTCACAGGAACTTTTCTAAGCCTCAGCTTGCTAATCTGTGAAATGGGGATAACAGTGCCTGCTCCAGAGGCCGTGGGAGGATTAATGACGGGTGCCCAGCACCAGGAAGACAAAGCCCAGCACAAGGAGGATGCCTGGTGAATAGGAGTTACCCCTTCCCAGACAGAGTCTTAGGAGCCCTCTCTTCCTGGGTGGAAAGACCAGGGCCACAGTCTCCGGGACCAGGAGTCACTAGGTTGGGACAACTAAGACCCCACCCCCCACAAAAGCCCAGCCCTGAGAGGGGCTGGCCAACACTCACCACTGAGGACAGGTCCACATTCTCCACCCTCCTGTCCTGTAGCTGCACGGGCTGTAGGCCGGCGACGCGCAGCTGCACCGAGGACGTGCGATACACAAAGCTCAGCAGCCAGTCTCCCCTGAGTGAGGGCGGAGAGGGGTCGAAACGTCAGCCTCGGGACAGAGAGGACAGGGCCAGGCTACCTCCTGGGATGCTGGAGGACTGAGGCTGTGTGGGAGGCAGGGCCCCCGACAGTGCCGCGGAGAGTGGCGACATGGAGGAAGTGGTGGACACTTCAGAGCCCAGCCTGGTGCACAGCCCGGGCTTTGACGAGCACCGTGGTGACCCCTGTTTTATTCCCTACTGGGTTCCCACAGCGAAGAGTGATGTCTGGTATGCCATAGAGGAGTATCAAATAAATGAATGAGTGAATGAATGAATGAGGAAACTGGATAAAGTTCTTGACAAGTCAGCATGATGCTCAGGAGAGCAGCTCTCAGCTAGGGGGAGGTGGCTGGCTCAGGGCCCCCTGGGGACAGAGAGAATGGCAGAGGGGCGTGTGCCTGGGAGGAAAGGGCCTAGGTGGCTCATCTCTCTGTGAGCTGGGGGAACCCAGCCTGCAGGTCCTCCCGGCCCTCAGCCATCTGGGGGGGGAGTGGATGTGCAGGCCGGTCACAGCCGGGAGAACACACCTCCACTTTCATGGTTGCTATGAACCCCACTGTCTGCACCCACCCCGCCAAACACACCCCTAAACTAGGGTCCTAAACTACCCAGAGAACATGGCCTTGGGATGCTGGACTTTCAGCTGCCTGCCATTTTTCCAGGAGAAAAGAGAACACAGTCTGAGGATCTCACGAGGTAGCCCTCCCTCCGGAACCCCTATGCTTAGTCCTGGGGTGAAGCTGGGTCAGCCAAGAGCCTTGCCCTCTGCCTTGCCACCCAGCAAGCCCGTGCATGCGTGCGTTTCCGTTCTCCCCTCTGCATCCCAGACTCAGAGCCAGCTGGCGCCTCTGCTTGTCTTATTTAGGCCAGTTCCAACTCTGGTTGTATGGCATTCTTTCTGTAGGGTTGTTGCTTGAAAGAAGGACCCTCCCCCATGGCAGGGACCTGAGAACAGCTGAGAGGCAGGAGGTGGGGACCCACCCATGTGACCTGCCAAGTGACACCAGGTGAGTCCCCACTGTCTGGGATCCAGGGTGTAGTGGTGCTCTCCAGTCCCTCCTGGTTCTGACACCTATGGTCTCTGACCACGTGGGTCCATGAGTGGGTACCTAGAAGTCCCTGGAAGGACTGGGGCCCAGAGTTGAAGGGTTCTCTACAGACCCTCCTGCTATGTGTTAGACCCAGCTCCTCAGCCCTCAATCCTTCCCCCTATCATCTTCTCAGTCCCTTAAGCAGAAGCCAATGTCCTGGGCACTTCCCCAACTCCCACCATAGCCAACTTACCATTGAGCCTTGCTGATTCCTCCCAACGCTCCTCACCCACCTGTCCCTTATGCTCCGGTCCTGAGATCAGGCAATTCTCCCTTCCCTACCCCTTGAACTAATTCAGTGGCCTCCTCACAGCTCTCCCAATTCCTGGCCTCACCTCTCTTGACCACTGGGACCTTCCTAAAACACCATGTGACCACAGCCCTCCCCTCTTAGAAACTGACCATGGCTCCCCATTGCCTATAGGCTTTCTTGTCTAGAAAATTCCTTAGCTCTCTCCAGGGAGCGATGCTTTCAAGTCCTGTTGATTATCTTAATATTGAGGGTCCAAGAAGCACTAAGAATGGATAGCCAGAGGGAGAAGGGAGGTCAGCTCAGGTTGTGGGATCCAGCTATTCACAGGACATATGTGCACCAAATACTGGGTATGAGGATGGACCCTAAATGTTACCGCTATAGACAGGCATAAATGAGCAGGACAGCATAATTCCTTCCAAATTATTCCTGTTATAATTATGACAACACTTTATTTAAAATGTTAATTGCAGCCAGGTGCAGTGGCTCACACCTGTAGCCTCAGCACTTTGGGAGGCGGAGGCAAGAGGATGGCCTGAGTCAAGGGGTTTGAGACTAGCTTGGGCAACTTGGAGAGGCCTTGTCTCTACAGCAAATAAATAAATAATTAGCTGGGCATGGTGGTGTGTCTATGGTTCAAGCTACTTGGAAGGCTGAGGTGGAAGAATCACCTGAACCCAGCAGGTTGAGGCTGTGGTGGCTGTGAGTGTGACACTGCACTCCAGCCTGGGTGACAGAGTGAGACTCCAACTCAAAAAATAAAAATAAAATAAATAAATAAAATGTTAATTGCACTTATTTATACACAGGTAGGGACAGAACAAGAACAGATGTTAGAAGGTTCCATACTCTCTCTACTATGCTCGGCACTGTCACTGGCATTCAAGACCCTTCTCTGTCTGTCTCTGGACCAAGCAGAGCCAGGTCCAAGTCCTGCCTTGTCGATTTTGAGCTGTGTGACCCTGGACAAGTGGCTTGACCACTCTGATGGGTCCCAGAGTTGGTGGGAGTGTTGAGAGGGCATGTGTACATGTAGGCGCACAGGGAGCCTGCATGACTTCGAGTTCCTGCTCTGGACCTGTGTGAGCTGTGCAGCCCCTCTCCTGCTCGGTCTGTGCCTCCAGTCTCTGACGGGCTTCTACATACATTCTTTCAAAATTCAGCTTGGATGTCGCCTCCTCCAGGAGTGGCCTGAGCCCCTCCACGCAATACCATTAATCTCTCACCGCTTGAGTGCCAGGTGCTTGCCAGACTTCCAGGCAGGGAGCTCCCTGAGGGTGGGATATGCTGTAGTCATGGCTGCACCCTGTGCTGCACCAGGACCTCCCTGCGGTGGGGCACAGTGAGCCACGCCCCCACAGGCCCTGAAAGGGATGCTGACCTGTGGATCCCATGGCTGAACCCTGTGACTTGCTGAGGGTGAGGCCCAACCCACTCATCAGGCCTTGGGACCTTGTGGGCTGGGACCTCCCTGCTCCTCCTCCTCCCATCATTGCCTCCCGATATGGCTCCTGGAGCTGAGCCCACAGGGTGGACTTGTCCCTGAGCTACAAGGTCTGAGTTCCCAGATATCCTGGCTATGCCTGTGGGACCCTCAGCAAGTCCCTTGCCCTCTCTGACCTTCATTTTCTCAGGGGTGCAGCAGGCAGCTGAGTCACTCACCCCATTAGCTTCCAAAAGGCTGTGGAGTTGGGTGCAGTGGCTCACACTTGTGATCCCAGCACTTTGGGAGGCAGAGGCGAGCAGATTGCCTGAGCCCAGGGGTTTGAGACCAACCTGGGCAACTTGGCGAGACCTCTTCTCTACAATAAATAAAAAATCAGCCAGGAATGGTGGCATGTGCCTGTGGTTCCAGCTACTTGGGAGGCTGAGGTGGAAGGATCACTTGAGCCGATCAGGTCGAGGCTGTGGTGGCCATGAGTGTGCCACTGCACTTCAACCTGGGTGACAGAGTGAGACTCTGACTCAAAAACAAAACAAAAAACCCCAGAAGACTGTGAAAAGCCCGAGTGAGTGAATGCTCTGCCAAGAGCTTAATGCAAATTGCATATGATTAATATATATCGCTTGGTAGTATTGGCCTGAATCCTCTTCCCCCACCCCCCATGTTGAGGAAGGTTCACAGCAACCAGAAGACCTTTGGAAGCCAAGAGTCTGAGCTCCTGGTTGGTGCTTACTTTAACCAAGAAACCACAGCTACTGTTCCGGTTTCTACCCTCCTCTCCTTCCCCTGCCTCCCTTCTTCCTCCTCCCCCTTTTCTCTCTACAGAGAGACAGCCCCTGGTCTCACAAAATAATTGAAAACCAAACTTATTAGCCTCAGGCTCTCAACAAAACAGATGGGTTTAATAAGATTCTCCTGCTTCACACCACACACATGCAATTTTAATTCTTTCCCTTTGCTGTAGTCATGTGCTGTGTGAATACGCCCCGTAGTAAATATGATAGCTGCTGTCGTTTATTGGGCACCTGTTAAGTGTCAGTGCTTTTGTTTCATAACCTCATTTAATTTTCCCAGAATCCCCATATGGGAGGAACTATTATCCCTACTTTATGGGCAGGGACACTGAGATTCAGGGGAGTTGTTTGTCCAAAGCCACTCAAAAGGTAAGTGGCAGAGCCAAGATTTTAACCTGGGACTGTATGACGTCAAAGTTTTTGTCCATTCTTTTTCTTCTTTTAAAAATTATCCTTACTTTATTTTTTTAGAGATAGGGTCTCAATACGTTGCCCAGGCTGGACTTGAACTCCTGGGCTCAATCAATTCTCCTGCCTTGGTCTCTGAGTAGGCTGGCACTATAGGCACATGCCACTGTGCCCAGCTAAAGCTATCCTTACTTAATTTGTTTTTTTGAGTTGGGGTCCCACTCTGTCACCTAGCCTGGAGTGCAGTGGCACCGTCAAGGTTCACCCAAGCCTCAGCCTCCTGGGGTCAAGCAACTCCCACCCTGGCCTCCTGAGTAGCTGGGACTCCAGGTATACATCACCACTCCTGGATGCTTTTTGTCATTTTTTTGTAGAGATGAAGTCTTGCTACGTTGCCTAGTCTGGACTTGAACTCCTGGACCCAAGCAATCCTCCAGCCTCAGTCTCCCCATGTGTTGGGATTACAGGCATGAACCACTGTGACTAGCCTATTCTTACTTCAAAAAAAAAAAAAAAAATCAAATGGCAGTCTCTATTATACTCTCGTTCCAATCTCTGTCCACTCCTTAGGGGTAGCCACTGTTATCAGCATGTTATGGTTCTCCTTGACCTTAGTGTGCATTTATAGACACACATAGATACATTTATGCACATGCAGACATTTTTTTCCCCTCCTAAATGGGATCATGGCACAAACTGCTGCCTTTTTTTTTTTAACACTACCTATTCCCTATTTATAGTTATTTAGTTTTAAATTTTTAATTATAAATGAAGCCACAATGATCCCCTTTGTATATCCATCTCTGTGCATGTATGTATTTTGTATTGCAGAATCTTTTTTTTTTGAGTTGGAGTCTCACTCTGTTGCCCAGACTGGAGTGCAGTGGCTGCTCCCGGCCACCGCAGCCTCGACCTGCTGGGCTCTGGCAATCCTTCCGCCTCAACCTTCCAAGTAGCCGGAATTACAGGCGCACACTACCACGCCCGGCTAATTTTTTGATTTTATTGTAGAGATGAGGTCTCGCCTGCCCAGGCGGGTCTTGAACCCGCAGGCTCAGGCAATCCACTCACCTCAGCCTCCCAAAGGCACGGGATTACAGGCTGAGCCACCGAGCCTGGCTGCAGAATCTTTGAAGTCAAAATTGTAAGGTCAGAAAATAGGTACACTAAAATTTTTGATAGATACTAATTGTCTTCCAAAAGGATTTACTTGATCCAGCTGCCATATAACATTGTCTATTTCTCCACATCTTCACCAACACAAAATGTTATTCATGTTTCAAATGTTTGATCATCTTACTAATTTTATTCTACATTTATTTCATTAATGAGGTTGGGAATCTTTTCAAAAGCTTATTGACTACTTGTATTTATTTTATGAATTTGTATGAGATAGATATTCTTTGACCATTTTCTTCTTAGATTTTTTTTAGTTATTGATTTGCATGAGCTCTTTATATATTATGGCCTTTGTCTTTGTTGTTCTTTCTACCATATCCTGATTCTATGCACTCAGCTTAGAGTATGGGTAATAGAACCAAACTGATTATCTGAACTCCTGTGTCCTAATTAATACCCACTATTAGTATACTCAGCTACTACTGACATGGGCCAAATCATCTAAATGATAAAGACTTTCCAAATCAATTCCGTTTAGCTTTGTATGTTTTTTAAATGACTGTTTCCCTCTGTGTCCTTCCCATGAGTCACAAGCTTCTCTCACCTTGTCCCCGCATGCCCAGCACAAGGTCTCGAGCTTAGATTAAAATGAAAATTCACTGGCCGCATCTGAACATACACTAATTGCTAGCAAGGGGAGGAAGCTAGCAGAAAAATATCATCTGGGATGAAATTTTTCTGTGTATGATTTGAACTGCAGATAACCTGCTCACAAATTGTGTGTTGGTAATGTAGTAAACTCTCAACAAACACATTCTGAATGTAAACTATGAGAGGGCAGGGATTGGGGATTTTCATGTTTTGTTCAAGGTCGGGAAGAATAGAGGCAGCTAGGGAGACTGTTCTAGTTTGGAAAAGATGAAAGAAGTTCCCACTGCCTGGCACATAACAGGCACTTAGTAAAGACCTGCTGAATGAAAGATGTTTTAAGAACTCAAATATCCTATATGATTGTGTCCTGAAAGTGAGGGAAACACACACAGGCCTGAGAGTCTCATACAAAGTAATCAGACAGGTTTGGGATAAATACTGTGGTTCTGGTATGACTTTGGGCAGGTGACACAACCTCTCTGAGCCTCAGTTTTCTCATCTGTAAAATGGGACTGATAACACCACCATAGTTTAGGGGAAGATTAAAGGAGCTATTTACAACAAAGATGGGGTCTGGCAGGTGGTAAGAGACTAATGCTTCTTAAATTCCTTCCGCCCATTGCTGCATCATTGCATTTTTAGTTTTTGTTTTTGTTTTGAGTCAGAGTCTCACTCTATTGCCCAGGCTGGCGTGCAGTGGCACGATCACAGCTCACTGCAGTCTTGACTTCCTGGGTTCAGGCAATCCTTCTGCCTCAGCCTCCCGAGTAGCTGGGATAATAGGTAAATGCCACCACACCTGGCTAATTTTCTGATTTTTTTGACTTTTTGTAGAGATGAGCTCTTACTATGTTGCCTAGGCTGGTCCCAAACACCTAGGCTCAAGAGATCCTCCCGCCTCAGCCTCCCAAAGTGTAGGAATTACAGGCATGAGTAGCCTGGTTTTTTGTTTGTTTTTTAAATGACTGTTTCCCTTTGTGTCCTTCCCATGGGTCACAAGATTCTCTTACCTTGTCCCCGCACGCCCAGCACAAGATCTCGGGCACATGGTTTTGGATGCTTTTGAGTTGCCTTAACCTCAGGCTGGAGCCTCTTCCTCCTCCCATCATGAAATATAATCCTTAGAACTGGGAATCCAAGCTTTTCTCTTTCACTACACTTTGCCCTTCAGTGACCTCACCCCAGGAGCTGATGGACTCACTGGCCCTGCTCTGCTTCTGACTTCCCTGGGTTCTAGTGCCTTCCCAGCCACATGTTGCAAAATTCAGGTTCATCCTCTCAAAAAACCAGCTGCTTCCCCACCAAGTCTTTCCTTCTTGCTTTTAGTTGTCAGTTTTTAAAGTTGTGTTAATAGGGCCAATCGCCTCCCATCAAAGCTCTAGAGTCATTTTATCTTCTTCTTCTTCTTCTTTTTTTTTTTTTTTTGCCTCCTACAACTAGATAATCTCCCAATCTTACTGTTTCTTAAACTTCCAACATGTCCTTTGGATCTAGGCTTAGAAAGCCACCATTGGCTGGGCTCAGCAGCTCAGTCTGTAATCCTGCGCTTTGGGAGGCTGAGGGGAGTGGATTGCCTGAGCCCTCGGGTTTGAGACCAGCCCGGGAAACTTGGTGAGACCTCATCTCTACAATAATTCAAAAAATTAGCCGGGTGTGGTGGAGCACGCCTGTAGTTCCAGCTACTTGGAAGGCTGAGCGGGAAGGATCGCTGGAGCCCAGCAGGACGAGGCTGCAGTGGTCAGGTGCGGCCACTGTACTTCAGTCTGGGTGACAGAGTGAGACTTCAACTAAAAAAAATAAAAATAAAAAATAAAAAAAAAGAATGCCCCCATCTCTGGGTGACTCAGTCAGCATCCTGTGCTTTTGTGACAATGACTCCAAAAAACGGGTCCCCTATCCAAAATCCTTGAGTCCTACTGTGTTTCTGAATCCACAATGTTTTGGATTTTACAAAGGCAATCAAAGTCGTGTACCACAAACTACTCTGGCAGGGTTTGGGGTGGTGTCCCCTGGTCACTCAGCCGTGAGCACAGTGGGGAAAGCAAAGCCCATCATCTCTCATTAGGGCAAGTGTGTCACTAAATGAGGTGGCACTACACCTGGGGACAAAAGCCCTCGGTTCTCACAGCTTCTTGGATCTTGGTGTCACTGGCAGGCTTTTGTGTGCCTGCCTGGAGTTGTCTGTTTTCCTGCTTGTCTTCTTGGCTGGATACTGGGTTTCACGAGGCTCGGGGTGGGTCCTGTTCTCTCTTGAAGCCCCATCATGGTGCCTGGTATAAGGTTGGTGCTCACTAAAAGTTTGTTGAAGGAATATCCCAAGTGATTGATGGTGATGATAAAAATAAATGGTACCATCATCTGTCGTTCATAGGGCATGTATGTACCATAAATTATCCCACTATCATAAGGCCCCCCGGGGGGGGTAGGTGCTACTATTTTAATCTATTTATTTAATTAAAAAATTTTTTGTAGAGAGGACATCTTGCTATGTTGCCCAGGCTGGTCTCGAACTCTTGGCCTCAAGTGATCTTCCTGCCTTGGCCTCCCAAAGTGCTGGGATTACAGGCATGAGCCACCACGCCAATCCAGTTGCTACTATTATCTCTTCCTTACCAATGGAGAAACTGAGGTAGGCATTAGGATCCAGGACTGTGTGATTCCGAATCATTCACTCTTACACACTGCTGCCCTGTCCTTCACTTCATCTAGAGGCTGAAGAGATGGGAGCACCTTCCCAGGCCAGTCTCCTGGGGGCTCAGTTTGGGCTCTACCTTCCTTCCTTCCCCCAAAGTCTAGGTCGCAGCCTAGGCTGAAACCCACAAGTCCTCCTTCTTCAACCCCAAACAGGGGTTACTTCCTTTCCAGCCCCATAGCTGTCACCTTCACAGGCCCCTGCTCCTGCCAGAGGGTCCCTCACCTGGTTTGGGCACTGGCTCCCCCATGCCATCGGCATCCTGTTCTATCACCCTGCCCTGCCTTGACACAGTGCTTGGAAAGCTCGGCCTAGACTCCACTGCCCCTCCTCCACTGCCAAAGATGAATACAGCTGACCTTTCAACGACACAGGTCTGAGCTGCGCAGGACCACTTATATGCATTTTTTTACAGCTGAACGTGGATTGAAAGTACAGAATTCATGGGAAGTGAAAGCTGCCTATAGGGAGGGCAGACTTCTCATATACATGGGTTCTGCTGGGTTGACTGGAACTTGAATGTATGTGGGCGATCCTGGTCCGAATTCCTCGCATGCACCAAATGACAGCTGGATACGAGCTCTTTAGTCCTCGTTCAAAGACCTCCATGTGGGCCCAATCTTTTTCAATCTGTTCCACTCACCCACATCTCTCCTCCTAGCTCCAATCATGCTGGGCCACCCAGCCTTTCCTGTCACCCTGCCGGCTACTCTCGGGCCTGACACGAGGACATCTTTTTCAGGATCTTCTTGTCCATCCTCCCATGGGGAGGGACGCTTCCCAGATCTGAACCCCTGGCCTGGGCCTTGCTCCTAACAGAGCCAGTGCCTGCCTGATTCCTGGGACCTACCAGGACGGGGGCTCGGCCTTCAATATGTGTCCCCAGCACAGGGCCTGGGCACACTAGGTGCTGGGTAAGTGTCACCTCCCCACTGGGGTGAGGTTTGGACAGACCTGCAGTAGCCATTGATGATCCTCCCGGACACCACCTTCCGGAAAGGCTCCCAGTGCTTGGCATCTCCTTCCACAGGCGCGCCCAGCAGGATGACATCCTCGATGATCCCTTGGCAATCTGGCAAAAGATGCCGGGAAAGGCCGTCAGTGTCCCTGGCCATGGTAGGTGCTGGGAGGGACTCTCCAACAGCAGTGGAGGAGACAAATGTCACACACACACACACACGTGTATACAGGCACACGTGCACACACACGTGCACACATGCACACACACGTGCGTACATGCACACATGTATGCACAATAATAGCAGCTTCCACTTACTAAGTTCCAGGCCCAGGGCCAAGTTTCTCGTGTACCTGATCTGTTCTTTCAGAGCATCATTATCCCCATTTCAGAGTTAAGAAAAACCAAAGACATCTGCAAGATCACATGGCTAGTGAGTGACAGCCTGAGTGGGAACACAGGTCTCCTTCTACCACTCACGAAGTTCGCACCAGCCGTGGACCTGAGGGGCTGTCCTGCAGGGGAGACTATGGCTCCATCATCGCACAGGCTGGGGAAAGACACCAGTGCCTCCCTCTGTAATAGGTTCCCTGGATCTGTGTGGCCTGGCGAGAGGAAGGGATGAAGAGAGGACGGATGAATGGGTCTCGGGGGCAGGGAGTGCAGGTATCAGCTGCACTGATCTAATGATTCAGAAATGTCTCAGGTCAGGGTTGTTCCAAGTGCAGTCTGTTTGTCTTGGACATTCAGAAATAGAGAAGCAGTATGTCTTTTATCTCACTGCAGACTGGAAACTAACAGTTCCCAGATGGGCATGTAGACCAGGCTTGGAGAAGCACAGCTCTGGACCACAAGACAGCACACGTCCCCCTCACCTGGTCACTGTCCCCATTCTCTGCTTTATTGTTCTTCTTGTCATGTATCATGGCTTATCATCTGTCTCTTCCTCTAACATCAAGGCTCGGCAAGAGCGGGCACTCTGGCTGCCTTATCCACAGCTTATGGCCGTGCCTAGAACAGCGCCAGTAACAACGTGAATGAGTGATAAGCTTCTGTCCACCAGGAAGCCCGTGTATGGGCTTTGATATGAGTTCAGATCCCAACTTAGCCACTTCTGAGCTATGTGACTTGAGCCAAACCACATGACATCTCTGAGCCTAAAAGAGGATGATGATACTGCCCTTGTGGGTCTTCCGGAGGATTAGGGAAACCCCAGCACAGTGACTGCAGTGACCATTCACGGGCCTGTGTCCCCCCCTCCCCTGGCTGGGGCTCTTTCTTATGCCTCTGAGTTCTCTGGCACCTTGGGAAGCTGCACACTAGACCGTGCCCAGCTGGGACAGTGTCACCCAGCTCTGCTACCCTCTTGTGAGTGACACAGAACACTTCCTTCTCTGGGCTCTGGTTTCTAACCAGAGTGCTCCCAGTTGTTTTCCATTTGGGCTTCCTGTCAGAGTTTGACCATAGGGTTCCAGGAAAACAAGAGTTTGAGAACCCCTGCAGTCCCAAGTCTCTGAGTTCTCCCTGGCTCTGGGGTTCAAAGATTCCGTGGCACAGAATTCTGATTTCACTCCTTTTGCTGACGGCTGGTGCTAAATAGCAGGGTTGGCTCAGCTACCCCTCCACGTGAGAGATATTTCAGGTGCTTTTGTCGCTGGCAAGACTGTTGCCAAAAGGGCCACTGGAGATCAGTGAGACCTCATTCCAACCCCTTTCCTGGGCAGATGGGGAAACAGGCTCAGAGAGGGGATGGGACTTGCCCAAGAACACACAGCCAGTGAGAATAAGGCTAGGACCAGAACCCAGACTACACAGAGAATTGTGAGTCCTGGGATCATTCTGTTGCTATTTACAGTGACACATGCAGGTTACCGTTACTCCCAGAGTGCCACATGGCTGCAGACCCAGGGCTAACTATCCAGCTTAGCCGCTCCCTCTGGGGCCATTCTCTCTCTGTCTGACAGAGTCAGCCTGCTGAAGAGCTGGTGCTGCTTTTCAGCCATGGTACTGCTACCGGCAGGGCCGGGACCCCTTATGGCCAGCAGGGGGACCCATGGAAAGCTATCAGGAAAGCCGAAAGAGGTAGTTGCCCATGACCTTGAACAGATGCTAGTATGTAGCTTGAACCTTATTTAAAAAAAAATGGCCCAGAGCACAGCCAAATCAAGTGAGGGCGGCTGACAAGCTTGAAATGAATGCATTTACCCATCTCTGATGCTGGAGCTGGGCTGGTGGCTGTCTCACTAGCCTCGTCCCCTTTCATCCTCAGACTTGTCCCCCCAGATGTGCTGTTAGGTTTTAAAGATCTGTTCTCTGTGAGATCACAAACCTGGAGCAAAGCTACGTGGCAGACTCTCAGTAATGCCCCAGTGTTAACTTAAGGAAGCGGGCAAGAATCACCTTAGACCTACCCAAGGTGGGATTCAGGATGGGAGGTCACCCTGTGCCACCTGACTGTTCCCTGGAGTGGGATAGTGCAGGAGGGGAAACCGCTGTTAAGAAAAAGACAAGGCTGCTGGAAAGGAAAAAAGTCAACATCCACCATTTGGTCCAATCTTCTAATACCAGATTTCAGCTTTCTAGGTCCTCACCCAGGACCCTGCTATGGCGACAGATGGTCCCTCAGATCATGAGGTGGCTTCAGTGTCAAATGCCCCCACTTCTCAAGATCAACAAAAGAAACTGAAATTTAGCATTTTAATAATAACTAATGTGAAAAGATCTAACTGCCTTTTTGTCGCGGGGACAATGAATGTTTGCTGAAACGTGTTTGGGATTTATTCATATTGCTACTAAAAGCTTTTCTCCTTGGAGATTTTTAAGGTATTAAGACAGTCCCATGGCTTTAGAAATATTCCGACTTTTTATGCAAAAGGGGGCAGGGATCATCCTCAAGTTCAGGAGTCACAGATACATACAACTTTTATGCTTGTCTCTCTCCTTTTTAAAACAGTTCTGTGGATGTTATTAATATCCTGCTTTTACTGGGAGAGCTAATTTTACATGGAGTCAAATTCTTTCATCCTGTTATAACTTTAGCATTAAGGCAGCTCTGAACTACCAGTAGTTAAAAAAGAAAAGCTTTTGCAGTCATGTCTCCCGCCCCTTAAAACTTTTTGTTATTCACATGTGCTGTGAAAAACATTTCTTTCCAACACTCTCTTTGCCTCTACCTCTCATTTCTATTCTTAACACAGGAGCCAAAGTGATCTCTTTAAAATGTAAGTCATAGGCATGAGGTGTCTCTTTGGGGTGATGGGAATATTCTAAAATAGGGTTGTAGTGATGGCTGCACAACCTTGTACATTTCCTAAAAATCAGTAAATTGGTTGCACTTAAAATGGGTGGCCCTTGTGGCATGGAAATTATGCTGCAGTAAAGTCAGATCATGTCACCTCTGCTCAAAAACCTCCCAGGTGATCCACCTCTGATGGAGTCAAGGTCAAAATCATCGCAACGGCCCCCAAAGTCCCATGCAACCCTTCCCACTCTGCCCTGGCCACCCTGGCCTTGCTGTCCTCTCCTGGTGAGCACCTGTGTGCTTCACTCCTTCACTTCCTAACTCTCTGCTTAACTGTCACCCACCAGGGTAGGACAGTGCCACCTCCAACCCCTATCAGGTGTCTCTTCCCCTTCTCTGCTTTATTTTTCTCTATTGCACTTACCACTATCTGACTTCTCACCTATTTTTATTTTTAAAATTGCATGGGTAATCTGTCTCCCACTAGAATGTAACCTACACGTGGGCTGGGATCACTGTCTTTTGAGCTCACTGTTGAATCCCCAATGCCTAGAGCAGTGCCTGGCATCAATGTAGTGTTCAATAAAGGTTTCTGGAATGAATAAAAGAAGCAATGAGACTCAAGAGTACGAGCCTTCATGTTTAAAGTAAATGCGAGGAGGGTTTTCTTTTCTTCCTCCTGGCACTTCTTCCCAGATCTATAATTGGAGATCTCTGAAGGTCAGATAAAAGTCAATGGAAGGTGCTTTCTCTGCTGAAAGTACACAGAAGAGTGTTGAACCATGGTTCTCAGCGCTTCAGCTGTTTGTTTCTAGTGCTCTGCTCTGAGAGACGGATGCTGCTGTGAATGATGGCAGTCTTTAATCGGTAAGAAGAATGCATGGTCCTTCCCAAAGCTAGCACTGCACCAGTCTTTTTCCCCAGCCTCAGATAATGGGATGCAAAGGCTCAAGGTAACCCTCCCAAGAAGCACCTAACATTGGCTGTATTGTAGAATCTCTATTATGTAGGCATAGCTTACATAACAAGAAGGCTCAGGGTCTCCACACCTTTCAGCTGATTCATGGGACAGCTCAGGGGTGTCCAGTCTCTGGGGACAAAGATCCGGGTGATTCCAAAGGCCTAAGAAACCATGAAGGCAACAGCTGCTATTGGTCAATTAAATGCCTCTCGTCTCACAAGTCAAGAGTCATGATTTTAAGACTGTATGCAGATGCTATTATGACTCATAGAATTCCTGGATTCAGAGTAACTTAGTCATTACATGTTTTCTCAATCAGTAGACACAGAAAGTATGACTACTACCCTGTGTAGTCTGTGATAATCTTTGCTATTAGGAAGAATCCATGTACTCAGCAAGGTTGGGAACCAACAATTCAGTGGAAGCATCCTGGTTTTTTACCTTCAGCATGAGAGAAGAACTTGGGTTCGAATTCTGATTTTGCCACTGTGTGAACTGAGATCAGTTTTTCAATCACTCGGAACCTCAGCTTCTTCATCTGTCAAATGGAGATGATGTAATGATACTGGGTTTCCCAGGACTGGACTCTGGCACATGGCTGGGTCAGTACACACACCATCAGCTTGGCAGCCATGTGGAAATGGTATGTAGAGAATATTGTTCTTTGGAAACAGCCCTGCCGTCTGTGACCAACTATCTGTGTCTAGCCAGCCACTAAGCACAGGTACTGTTTTGGGAGTTCAGCAGTGGTGGAAGTGGTGATGCTCAGTGAATGGGAGATGACTAGAACCACTGGTTCCCTTCAGAGCAGAGCCTCTGGAGGGAAACAGCCAAAGAGCTGTAAACTATGCTAAACACTTCCTCATTTACTTTTCCTGTTTTAAAAATTTTTAATTGTGAAAAAATGCACATAACATGAAATTTCCTGTCTTAACTGTTTAAAAGAGTACAGTTCAGTGGCATTCAGTACATTCGTACTGTTCTGCAAATATCTTCACTGACTTGGATCAGTCACAATTTAGATAATTCAGATGACAGGTTGTTGGCTGATTCTGCCATGCTTTCAGCAGTACACACTGGACTCCTGTGACAGCACTTTTACCACTTGGCACCCCTAGCAGTCTGGAGATTATCTTAGTTTTTAAAAAAACAAACACCACCACCACCAAAAATCCTCAAGAGCTGAGAACAGACAACTTCGTCACAAGTGCAAACCAGTTTATGCTGCCTCCTTGGTCTTGAAAATTGTGTATTCGTTGAGGTTTTGTAAAACGAAATATTCTTAAAATGCACCAAGCGCGCCAGCTCTTTAAAGAGCCCCATGGAGAACACTTCTGGACGGTGAGGGGTGCATTGCCAGTGGGCACCACACTCCTGGCTTTACCTGTGTCACACGCTGCCTTTTCTGCAAAGTGAGGCAAGCCTGTGCAGAGCTTCCCATCATTCCCAACAGCCTCCTTCAGCAGCTACACAGAATCTCATCTGACGACTGGGAGGACACATCACCCACTCCCTCATGCCTATCACGTTGTCGATAATGAGATTCTCCTGGGCTGCAGAGACCAAAGGATCACGAGTTTGAGAAGCAAGAGAGAAGGATTTTCTCCCTCCTGGGGGAATTCGTGTGTGCAGTGAGTGATAAGGCAGGAAACGAAGAAGGAAATTATCTCCTGACTGTGGGTCCAGAAAATAAGTCCTTGAAGAAAATGAGAGGAACTATACTGAACACACACACAATCCATTCCAAAGACACACACAGGCACACAATAAACACAGACAGAGGCATTAGAGGGAGGGGGACTGAGAAAGGAGAAAGGGAGGCTTTGACTGTACCCCTCCCCAGTCCCCAGTGGAATGAGATGCACCCTCGAAAGAATTGCTTAAAGGAGCCCGTGTGGACATATTATCAGGATTTGGGATGAATTCTTTAAGGGAATGATGAAGCCTTCATCTCTCCTCTTTGATTTCCATCTCTTTTATTTGGCCATGAAAAGTGATAAGGCTATTACTAACATCCTGGGACCCTGAAAATTAATCTGCACTGCCTGACCTCCCCTCCCTCCCCTGTTGCCCCCACCCTGGGGGACTCAAGCGGGGTTTGTCCGAGGATAGAGCAACTGGTGGATGCGATTCCACGGAAGGCAAATAAATCATATCAAATGCGATGTCTGCTATCAGGGAGATGAAAGCACCAGCTGACCGGGTGACAGTCTGTTCTGCATTTCAGCTGGGATTTAGTGATAGCCCAGACATCATTTTCAGCCAAGTGGGAGTTTAGGGACTCAAAAGTCAGAATGTTTACATGTATCTGTATGAGCACATTGACAAACTCTTTTGCTTTGGTTTTATCTTGCAGACATCATGGGTAGGAATGTTGGCCTAACTTCATAGGGATGGAGGAATGAAACTGAAGAGAAAGATTTTGCTGCGAAGGTTTTTTGTTTTTTGTTTTTTTGAGTTGGAGTTTCACTCCATCACCCAGGCTGGAGTGCAGAGGCATGCTCATGGCCACTGCAGCCGACCTGCTGGGCTCAGGTGATCCTTCCACCTCAGCCTTCCAAGTAGCCAGAACTACAGGCGCATGCTACCACACCGGTTAATTTTTTGATTTATGGTAGAGACGAGGTCTTGCCAAGTTGCCCAGGCTGGTCTTGAACCCGTGGGCTCAGGCAATCCTCTCGCCTCAGTCTGCCAAATTGCTGGGATTACAGGCTTGAGCCACAGAAGTGTATTTCTTAATCCTCCTCCTCCTCCTCTTCTTCTTCATCATCATCATCACTGCAGCTGACTCCAGGGTAGGCTCAGGACTAAGCGTGTTATACAACTGTTACTTCCAGTGATCCTAGGAGATAAGCATGACTACGACCATTTTAAAATGGGAGAGCCTTGCCTCAGAGACACCAAGTAATTTGTTCAAGGTCACACAGAAAGTTAGTGGCATGGTGGAACTTGGTTATTCCTACATTTTCTTTTCCTTTCCTGTCCCACTTCCCTTTGTGATCAAATATATGTCTTTTGACAACTGCAGTATCTTCCAAGATTGTGTCCTGACAACAGAAAGAACACACACACCTGCGAAGATTAAAATTTCTAATCTGGTTGATTCAAGAGACACAATAGCAGGCTAAAAGATTAATATCACAATGCATGGGCCAGCCCAAGGGCATATGGCCTTTTGCTTTGGGTCACCTCTGACACATGTGTCAAACCAGAGGTGGGTGAATAGATATTGGCAAGAAAAGGTCAGGAGGCAAAAGGAAAGAGAAAACATGACACGCTTTCTAGTTTTTGATGGAGAGTCATGTGATTGTCCACATAATGCCTCATGAACTCGAATTTCCCACCAGAAAGATGAATATATTGCCCAGGTGTGAAGGTTCACGCCTGTTAGCCCAGCACTTCGGGAGGCTGAGGTGAGAGGATCACCTGAGCCCAGGAATTCGAGACCAGCCTGGGCAAGGCCCTCCCCCCATCCCCCCAAAAACAAACAAACAAATATAACTTTGTTAGGATAACTTAGAAATATAGCTGCAGGGGAACTATAGGCCGTGTGCCAGTATAGAACAAGGAGTTTCGTTATATGTGTCTACAGGCATGCTTCATTTTATTGTGCTCCATAAATACTGTGTTTTTACAAATGGAAGGTTTTGGCCAGTCTGCATTGAACAAGTCTATCAGTGTCATTTTGCCAACACAGTATGCCCACTTTGTGTCTTTATGTCATATTGATAATTCTTGTCATATTTCAAACCTTTTCATTACTATTTTGCCTGTTGTGGTGATCAGTGATCTTTGATGTTGCTGTTGTAACTGCCCACACAAGGTGGTGAACTTAATACATGCCATCTGTGTTCTGACTGCCTTACCGACAGGCTGTTCCCCCCAACTCTCTCCCTCTTCTTAGGCCTTCCTATTCCCTAAGACACAACAATACTGAAATTAGGTCAATTTCTCACACCACAATGGCTTCTAAGTGTTCAAGTGAAAGGAAGAGTCACATGGCTCTCACTTGAAATCAAAAGCTAGAATTGATTAAGCTTGGTGAGGAAGGTATGTCAAAAGCTGAGACAGACTGAAAGCCAGGCTTCTTGTGCCAAACAGCCAAGTTGTGCATGCAAAGAAGTTCTTGAAGGAAATTAAAAGTGCTACTCCAGTGAACACATGAGTGATAAGAAAGAAAAACAGCCTTGTTGCTGATAAGGAGAAAGTTTGAGTGTTCTGGACAGATTGAGCCAGCCACAGCATTCCCTTAAGCCAAAGTCTAATCTGGAGCAAGGCCCCGACTCTATTAAATGCTATACAGACTGAGAGAGGTGAGGAGGTTGCAGAAGAAATGTTTGAAGCTAGTAGAGATTGGTTCATGAAGTTTGAAGAAAGAAGCCATCTCTGTAACCTAAAAGTACAAGGTGAAGTGGTAAGTGCTGATGGACAAGCTTGTTGCCAGTTTTCTGGAAGATCAAGGTCATTGATGAAGGTGGCTACACTCAATACAGATTTTCAGAGTCGATGTAACAGCCCTCTTCTTCTTCTTTTTTTTTTGAATTGGAGTCTCACTCTGTTGCCCAGACTGGAGTGCAGTGGCATGCTCGCAGCCTCGACCTGCTGGGCTCAGGTGATCCTTCTACATCAGCCTTCCAAGTAGCTGGAACTACAGGCACACACTACCATGCCTGGCTAATTTTTTCATTTATTGTAGAGATGAGATCTTGCCAAGTTGCCCAGGCTGGTCTTAAACTTGTGGGCTCAGGCACACCTTGGCCTCCCAAAGTGCTGGGATTACATGCCTGAGCCACTGCACCAGCCCCCCCCCTTTTTTTTAGTGATCGATCACATGGGTAATTCTTTAATATCATGAAATGATTCCTTAGTTCATATAATTTCTCAAAATCATCAAATATTTAGTGTTACAATTTCCCCAATTATTTAATTTTTAAAATATAATTTGCTTTTTTGGCTTCGTATTTGTTTTCTATTGCTGCTTTAACACATTTTCATGGATTGGGTGGCTTAAGCAATATAAATTTTTAATCTTATAGTTCTGGAAGTTGAACTTGGACAGTAATGAGCAAAATCAAGGTGTCATCAGGGCTATATCCTTTTCTGGATGTGTCAGCAGGGCCACTTCCATTTCAAGATGTGGGAGAATCTGTTTCCTTGCATTTTTCACCTTCTTGTGGAAACAGCCTTCTAATGGAAGAAGATGCCACCTAGGACTTTCCTAGCTAGAGAGAAGTCAATGCCTGGCTTCAAAGCTTCAAAGGACAGGCTGACTCTCCTGTTAGGGGCTAGTGCAGCTGGTGACTTGAAGCTGAAGCCAGAGCTCATTTAGCATTCTGAAAAATCCTAGGGCTTTTAAGCATTATGCTAAATCTACTCAGTCTGTATTCCACAAGTAGAAAAACAAAGCCTGGATGAGATCACACCTGTTACAGCAAGACTTACTGGATCATTTAAGCCCACTGTTGAGACATACTGCTCAGAAAATAAGATTCCTTTCAAAATATTACTGTTCATTGACAACACACCTGGTTACCCAAGAGCTCTTTATACCTGCTAGCACAACATCCACTCTGCAGTCCATGGAGCAAGGAGTAATTTCAACTTTCAAGTCTTACTATTTAAGAAATATATCTTGTAAGGCTATTGCTGCCAGAGATGGCTGATAGATCTGGGCAAAGAAAACTGAAAACCTTCTGAAAAGGATTTACCCCTTTAGATGCCATTAAGAACAGTCATGATTCAAGGGAGGAGGGCAAGGGAAACGATGACTACAGTCCTCGTGAATGACTTGAAGGGTTCAAGACTTCAGTGGAGGAAATAACTGAAGGTGTGATAGAAACAGCAAGAGAACTAGAATTAGAAGTGGAGTCTAAAGAAGGTACTAAATTGCTGCAATTTCATGATAAAATTTGAACAGATCAGGAGCTGCTTCTTAGGGATGAACAAAGAAAGTGGTTTCTTTCTTTCTTTTTTTTTTTTTTTTGAGTTGGAGTCTCACTCTGTTGCCCAGGCTGGAGTGCGGTGGCATGCTCATAGCCACCACAGCCTTGACCTACTGGGCGCAGGTGATCCTTCTGCCTCAGCCTTCCAAGTAGCTGGAACCACAACCGTACACCATAACGTCCAGCTAATTTTTTTGACTTATTGTAGAGACGAGGGCTCTCCAGTTGCCCAGGCTGGTCTTGAACCTGTGGGCTCAGGCAATCCTCTTGCCTCTGCCTCCCAAAGTACAGGGATTACAGGCGTGAGCCACAGCACCTGGCTAGAAAGTGATTTCTAGATATGGAATGTATTTCTGGTGAAGATGCTGTGAATATTGTAAATATGACAACGAAGGTTTTAGAAAATTTCATAAGCTTACTTTAGATAAAGTAGTGGCAGGGCTTGAGAAGACTGACTCCAGTTTTGAAAGACTTTCTACTGTGGATAAAATGTCGTCAAGCAGCCGGGCTTGGTGGCTCAGCCTGAAATCCCGCGCCTTTGGGAGGCTGAGGTGAGTGGATTGCCTGAGCCCGCGGGTTAGTGACCCGCCTGGGCAGGCGAGACCTCATCTCTACAATAAATAAAAAAATTAGCCGGGCGTGGTAGCGCGCGCCTGTAGTTTGGGCTACTTGGAAGGCTGAGGTGGAAGGATCGCTGGAGCCTAGCAGGTCGAGGCTGCGGTGGCCGGGAGCGGCCACTGCACTCCAGTCTGGGTGACAGAGTGAGACTCCAACTCAAAAAAAACCCCAAAAAACCAAAACAAACAAAAATGTTATCAAGCACCATTGCATGCTAAAGAGAAATCTTTTGTGAAAGGAAAAGTCAACCAATGGGGCAAACTTCATTGTTGTCTTATTTTAAGGAATTGCCACAGTTGCCCAGCTTTCAGCAACCACCCTGATCAGTCAGCAGTCTCCAACACTGAGACCCTCTGCTTAACTTACTGAAGTCTCAAATGATCATTAGCAGTTTTTAGCAATGAACTTTTATTCTTTATAAGACAAGGTCTCACTATGTTGATCAGGCTGGTCTTGTACTCCTGGGCTCAATTATAGGTGTGTGCCACCATGACTGGCTCAGCAAGAAAATATTTTAAGATCAAGGTATGCACATTGTTTCTTTTTAGACACACTTAATAGACTAGTATATTACACTATAGTATATACAGGGGTTAAGCAATCCTGTCTCAGCCTCCTAAGTACTGGGACTACAGGTATGCATTGTGCCTGGCTTTCACTACTTTTTTGAAGTAAATCCTTGAGTAGTACTTCAGCAAGGGTCTCGATCAGTCTTTGTTTGAAAACATCTTTATTTGTCCTCAATCCTGAATGACAGTTTAGCTGGATATAGAATTTTAGATTGTTTAGCTGGATATAATGTACCCTTAATAAACTAAAGTATAATATAAACATAAACTTTATATGTACAGCGAAACAAAAAAATTTGTGTGACTTGCTATACTGTGGTGGTCTGGAACCAAACCTGTAATATCTCTGAGGTATGCCTATATAAATAAAATATCATACATCATTTATCAGTTAGCTATTGCTGTGTAACAAACTACCCCAAAACTCAGAGGCTTAAAACAATCACTGGTTATTTTTCATGCCTCTACTATTGGCTGGGCAGTTCTGCTAAGGTTATCTAGGCATGGCTAATCCCATGGGGCTCACCTGTCTCTGCAGCCAGCTGATGGGTAGGCTGAGACTGGTGGGAAGACACCTTTGCTCCATGGAGTCTCTTATCCTCCAGGGGCTAGCCTGGACTAGTTCTTATGGCAAGACTCTAGGAGAGAGTGGAATTCATGTGCAAGGCCTCCTGAGGCCTAGGTTTGAAAATGGCACAGTGCCATTTCTTCCATCTTCTGTAGGCCAACGCAAGGCACAAGACCAGCTCGATTTAAGGGGTAGGGAAACCAACTCCACCTCTTGACAGGAAGAGTTTCAAGGTCACATTGTAAAGTGTGTGGACAAAGGGAGGGGTGGAGAAATTATGGCCATTTTTTGCTGTCAGCCTACCACAGATATACACAATATATTTGAAACAGTGCATTGTACTGACAGCTCATGTGTAAAGAGCAAGGGGTTAAAATCCCAGATGACACCAGTGCTGGATGAATGTTTCTTCAAATTTTTACCTAGTGGGAAGGGGAAGAGGCAGGGAGAACACTGAGTAGAGATGATGCCAGGCTGTTGGCAAGTGCCTGGTTTTCAAGGATGTGGATTTGGGAGTCCTGGGCTAAGGCAGGGTCCACACAGAGAACTGGAAGGGTGAGCCCGGGCAGAATCCTTTAGGCAAGATCAAGGTGGGGTGTTAATATACTGATCTTGATTAAGTTCAAGATCAAGCACCAGCACCAAATCTAGAGGGTTAGAGATACAGCTGACTGTCTGGAGGCTTTAGTCCAATATGATAAGGATAGCTCCTGTTTAACCAGCATGGTCTTGGATGTCAGGCACTGGGCTAGATAATGTCTATGTATTACCACAGTAATCTTCACTACCTTTTTTTTTTTAAATTACAGGTGGAACTTACTATGTTGCTCACGCTGGAGTGCAGTGGCAATTCACAGTCATAATCATTGCATACTACAGCTTTAAACTCCTGGCCTCAATCAATCCTCCCACCTTAGTCTCCCAAGTAGCTGGGACCACAGACATGTACTGTATCTGACTTTCTTTCTTTCTTTTTTAAACAACAACAATTTATTCATTTATTTTTATTTATCTGTTTTTTGATTTGGGGTCTCACTCTGTTGCCCAGGCCACCCCAGCATCCAACTACTGGGGTCCAGTGATCCTTCCACCTCAGCCTTCTAAGAAGCTGGAATTACAGGTGTGCGCTACCATGCCTGGCTAATTTTTTTTGATTTATTGTAAAGATTAGGTCCCACCAAATTGCCTAGGTTGGTCTTGAACCTGTGAGCTTAGGCAATGCACTCGCCTCAGTCTCCCAAAGTGCTGGGATGACAGGCTGAGCCATCGAGCCCGGTCAATGCCTGACTTTCACTACTTTTTGAAGTAGATCTTTAAGTAGTTATTTCAGTAAGCATCTTATAGAGGTAACTTGATCAGTCTTTGTCTGAAAATATCTTTATAATTTGTCCTCAATTCTGAATGACAGTTTAGCTGAATTTAGAATTTTAGACTGACAACTATTTTTATCTCTCTTCTGGCTTCTAGTGTTGTTTTGAAAGGTCTCTCATCAGTCTAGTTGTTAAGTTCTTCATAGGCAATCCTTTTTAATTTTTTAAGATCTTTATCTTTGGAGTTCTACAATTTCAATATGAAGTATTTAAGTATAAAATATTTATCCTGCTCAAGACTCATGTTCTCTGAATTTCATGAATCAATTCTGAAAAATTCTTAGCTAATAAATTGTATCTCATGGCCAGGTGCAGTGACT
This sequence comes from Carlito syrichta, assembly GCF_000164805.1. NCBI lineage: Eukaryota > Metazoa > Chordata > Mammalia > Primates > Tarsiidae > Carlito > Carlito syrichta. Next base: position 111,170 of record NW_007232173.1, on the reverse strand, counting down.
CATGCCTGTAATCCCAGCCCTTTGTGAGGCCGAGGCGAGAGGATTGCCTGAGCCCAAGAGTTCAAGACCAGCCTGGGCAACATGATGAGGTCTCATCTCTACAATACAATTAAAAAAATCAGCCAGGCATGGTGGCATAGACCTGTAATCCCAGCTTCTCTGGAGACTGAGGCAGAAGGATTGTCTGAGCCCAGCAGGTCAATGCTGCAGTAGCCATGATCATGTCACTGCACTCCACCTGGGCCACAGAATGAGACTCCGACTCTCAAAAAAAAAAAAGCATCTCTTCCCTCTTTTCTCCTTTTATAATTTATATTAGGCAATTGTTAAATCATAACCTCTCATTCCTATTTCCATCTCTTTCTCTATCTATGATGCACTGTGGTTAATTTCTTCAAATAAATCTTCCAGTTCATTACTTTCTCTTTAGCTTTGTCTAACCACTGTTTAATTCATCTAGTAAGGTATTCATTGCAATGACTATTTTTTCATTTCTAGAAGCTAAATCTAATTTATTTTCAAACCTTCCTATTCTTTTTTCAATGTCTTATTTCTCCTACTTATTTTCAACATTTTATGTCTTTAATAATTGTGATATATGTATGGGGGGATAGGGCTGCTTCAGACTATTCTATTGAGCGTTAGGGGTCTAATTCTGAGTTTGTTGTTTCTGTGACTTTTCCTCATGATGGTTTGGTTCCTTATGTATTTTATAAGTCTGGATTGTAAACTCATTTTTAAAGTTGCTCATATATGAGAATCTGTGTGACCTATTTTCTCCAGAGCAGTATTTTCTTTTTAAAAAATTATTTTGGTATTTATTCTGTAGCCTTGAATTCCTGGGCTCAAGTGTTCCTCCAATCTCAGCCTTCCAAGTACCTGGGACTACAGATACATGTCATCACTACTGACTATTCATTTATTTTTTTAGAGATAGGGTCTCACTATGTTGCCCTGGCTGGTCTTGAACTTCTGGCCTCAAATGATTCTCCTGCCTCAGCCTTCCAAGAAGCTGGGATTATAGGTATGAGCCACCACATCCTGCATAGACTAGTTTTTTGACATGGAGATTCCTGGATGAGGGAGGTAGCATACATTTGAACCCTAAACCCACGTGAGGCATGGTCCTATGTCTATGAATTCCCTGAGGAGTCTTTTCCCCATCCAGCCAGGGGATGTGCTTATTTCTCTGATTTTCTGTTCCCTCCTTGTTTCCAGCATCTGATGATTTCCGTAATTCTTGGGAGCTCAGCTAAGCATTTAAAGGGATATGTGCTATGTTTTACATAGCATCCCTGAGCTACCTTTAGTGGAAAATATTATACTATAAATTTTTGGGGAGGCTAATTATTCCACACTATTGCCACTCTGGCAGTTGCTAACATAGGTCTAATATTTCTCCATTACTTGCTAATCTCTTCTTTTTATTTTTTATTTTTTGGAGTTGGAATCTCACTCTGTCGCCCAGGCTGGAGTGCAGTGGCACATTTACAACCACCGCAGCCTCAACCTGCTGGGCTCAGGCGATCCTTCTGCCTCAGCCTTCCAAGTAGCCAGAACCACAGGTGTGCGCTACCATGCCTGGCTAGTTTTTTGATTTATTGTAGATATGTGGCCTCGTCAAGTTGTCCAGGCTGTTCTAGAACCCGTGAGCTCAGGCAATCCCCTAACCTCAGCCTCCCAAAGTGCTGGGATTTCAGGCTTGAGCCACTGCGCCTGGCCAAATCTCTCCTTTTTAAAAAGAAAGACCTTAGGTCAGAGCTTTGGGCAGGTAATAGTATCAAGTTAGATTTTATTTGTAATGTTTTATGTCTTTATTTTTTTTACCCTTTCTTTTATGTATGACAGTATTTTATTTATATTGAGTGTCCACTTGAGGTAAAGCTGTAAGAGAACAACTGTAGGAGGAAAACCTGGCTCTAAATTCACAGTGGTTATTACTATCCTCCTAATGGCCACAACCTCCTGGTGTCCACCTTGGTTATGGTTTAGCAAGTCCGAGTCCACCTACCTTTTGATGTTCTTGGGACTAGAATATCAGGTGGACTTCCTGACAGCACTTCTATTTTAAAAGGTGGTCATAGGCTGGGCGTGGTGGTTCATACCTGTAATCCCAGCACTTTGAGAGGCTGAGAAGGATCGCTTGAGCCCAGAGGTTCAAGACCAGCCTGGGCAACACAGTGAGACCTCGTCTCTACAAAAAATACAAAAGTAGGCATGGTGGCGTCTGCCTATAGTGCCAGCTACTTGGGAGGCTGAAGCAGAAATGTCTGAGCCCAGGAGGTCGAGGCAGTGATGAGCCATGATCATGCCATTGCACTCCAGCCTTGACAAAAGAGCAAGGCCCCAATTCAAAAAAATAATGTAAATATTTGTCCTATTTCAACTGGTTACTTACTTACTTTGACTGGAAAATTCTCTACTAGGTACAAAATAAGATTGTCCTGTGTTTGTTTCCCTTACCCCTTTCCAAGCTTTATAGTTCTTTATTCCATATCTGAAACAAATGACACATGGATGACTGGTACGAAATCAGCAATGACCTCTGTCATTACTAGGGTAGAGAACACTAACGAGGCTGCCGGTCGTGACAAGTGTTTATGACAAACGATGCCAGCTACTTGCATGAACAGCTCTGCCAACCTGTGAAGCCCAGATGGTGGAGAGGCTGGGATCCGCCTGCAGCCTGCATCTCTGAATGTCCATCCCTGTGAATGTGCCTGTGTGTCGGGGCTTCCTCAGCCTGGGCCCAGGTCCCTGTAGGGTAACTGGTGACTCCTTTTAAGCCCAGGGAAACAGAGTCACAGCATGAGCTCAGTCCTTGCTCTTCACCTGTCTACAAATGATTTGTCCCACCCAGGCTGGCCATAAGGTAGGGGCTTCCCAGTTACTTCCAGGAGGCTGGAGAAACATGCTCACATATCTCAAAACATATTCCATTTATGGAAAAAAGGGTCACAAGTCCTGATTTTGTATACTTTTAGTCATTAAAGCAAAAAGGTGGTGTTTCTAATGGGATCCAATTTTTGTCTTTT
>NW_007232173.1:95647-108115 GCF_000164805.1 Carlito syrichta | reverse complement strand
CTCTCTCCCCCCCATCTCCCTCTCTCTTTCTGTTGTTGCCTCAGGATCTCACTCTGTTGCCCAGGCTGGAGTGCAGTGACATGATCATAGCTCACTGCAACCTCGAACTCCCAGGCTCAAGTGATCCTCCTGCCTCAGTCTCTCAAAGTGCTAGGATTACGGGTGTGAGCCACTGCATCTGGTCATCTTTGTTTTTTCTTCTAAGAAGAGAATCCTTGGTCAGACCATTTCTTCCTGACTTTTATCTGGGAAAAAAAGGTCACTGAAACAATATATTTTGGGTGGCTGCGGCCAGAAGGTCCAGTCATGCTTAGACATGCAGAGGGTCAGCTCTGATAACAGGCAAGCAAGGGCCTAATGCCGGCCTTGTGCAGCCCGGCTGTGCGGAAAAAGACCCAAGGATCCCAAACTCGCAGGGCTGTTGAGAGGGTTCCATGAGATGATGTCTGGAAACACCTGCCACAGCAGGTGCTCAATCAACATTAATTTCTTCCTCTCTTGTACCTTTGGTGCCTAATATGTGCTAATCAAGTCAAAGGAAAACGCGAAGCTGTCACTGGTGACATAAATTTTCCCAGGAGCAGCTGCCAAGTTCTGTGCAAGTCCTCTATGAAAGGCAGTCAGCAGCTCCTCCCCAGCAAAGTGCCTTCTGGAAACTCCCTCTGGGCCAGGCATGGCTGTAGAAGTGGCCGCCAAGCCCTTTTCCTCTGTGAAGTGCGCCCCGAAAGCTGCCACAAGGTGGTGCTGTGGTGACCATGTAAGCTCCAGATGTCTCTGGGGCCGCACCTTACCCAGGAGCTTCCTGAAAGCCCATTCATGGGGCATGGGGGTGAATGGGGGGCGACACGACATACATCCTGTGAGAGGGGTGGGCTTATCACACCCAGAGCGCCCGTCCCTCCATGGGGTCCCTGAGATGGAGCCATGAGAGTGGGACTGGGCTTGGCCCTGCCATTAACTAGCTGTGCAGCCTGGGCCAGTCGGGTAAACCCTCAGTTATAAAATGAAGGGACAGATAAGGAGTCAGTAGAAAGAACCCTAGTGTGGGTGTCAGATGGGCATGGGGCTCTCCCTTGGCTCTAACGCTTACAAGCTGTGTGGCTGAGCTCTCTGAGCCTGTTCTCTTGAAAACCAAGGACAATCAATACCCAGGGTGGCTGTGAGGACTGACGCCATGCCACTGGTGAAGGGCCTGACCTTCACGCTTCGCTTGGCATAGTTCAACAGGCATCTGTCCGGGCCTCGTCCCTGTGCACCCAAAATTGGAGTCCCCAGCCTTGGGGAAGCTGAGTGTGTGAGAAATGAGGAACTGGGACTAGAAGATGCGGCAGGTCTGACCAGCCCTGGGGAGGGCTGGCTGGCAGAGGGGGGGTGTTTGGACCCTGTGTTCAGAAGGGAGGTCCTTTCCCATCTGCAATCGTGCCTGGTGGGAACGGAGTCTGCCTGGCTGCAGTCCCCTCTGTGTCCTGCACAGGTCCTGGCACAGCGTGGGTCCCCGGGAGAAGTCTACTGAGGGAGGATTAATGAACTACATCAAGTGAAAATACTGCTACTAGGGATTCTAGTCAGAGCCTGCATCCGGGTCTCTGCTTGCCGTTGGACAGGTCACGCCTCTGCATTTTAGACTGTCCGTCTCCCCAACCTTATGTCTCACAACTCCGAGCAGAAACCTTGACTCTTCATCGGTTCTTCCCAGGCTACTCCCTTTCCTGCCTGGGAAAGGGATCTTGGGTACTGCCTGCCAGTCCTGGGCCCTCAGGCCACCTGCCTACCTCAAAGCCTTTCAAGGCTTACATTCTGGAAGGCTCTGAACTGCCGCAGCCCGTAATGTCTAGGCCCTTGAGATACAGCATTTGGTACTATTATTTACCTATTTTTAAAGCTGGTATGTTATTTCTCAGCTAGGTTATGGGTTCTTTGAGAGCAGCTAGCAAGCTTGTCAGAAGAGGCGGCATAAAAGAAGGGCTAGCAGGGAATGGTTTAGAGTTGGACACACCTGGATTAGAATCCCAGGTTTGCTAATTACTGGCTATGTGTTCTTGGACAAGTCACTTGCATCCCTGGGGTTCAGCTGTCCCATCTTCAAAAATGAGAAATGGGCCAGGCAGTCTGGCTCACACCTGTAATCCCAGCACTTTGGGAGGCCGAGGTGGGAGAATTGTATGAGCCCGGGAGTTCAAGACCAGCCTAGGCAACATAGTGAGACCTCATCGTTTTAAAAAAATACACAAATTAGCTGGGTGTGGTGGTGTGCACCTGTAGTCCTAGCTATTTGGGAGGCTGAGGCAGAAGAATCACTTGAGCCCAGGAGGTTGAAGTTGCGGTAAGCTGGAATCTTGTCACTGCATCAAATCTGGGCAACAAAGTGATACTCTGTCTCAAAAAGAAAAGAAAAATGCAGCACCTGTATCTAGGTGTAACGATGCCCACATCTTCCAGGGTGACTGGGAAGATCGAGATGGATTCTGTTTCTACTGGCACACAGTAGGTGCTTAATACACCTTCCCTTCCTTGGGGCAGTGGTTCCTTATTTTGGAGTTGAGTGGCGTTCTCCATCAAATTTCTGCAGAGGAACATATTGAGCCTGGGATGCAGGTACAAGACCGGTCCCGTGAAGCCTCCTTCTCTAGCAACTGCTAAATTATGAAATGTAGAACCACCCAAATGAAAATCCAACTTGCGACTTGTTTATAATGAAGCCTTCTAAGTACCCAGGTGCTCACCAAGGTTGAGGAGATAAATAGCTCCAATCTGAGTTCTGAAGAAGTCCCTGAGCCTTCTCGACACCTTTCAGTACAGTCAGGCAGGCACCTAATAAAGATTATTCCCCACACGACATTCTCCTCAAGGCTCCAGGTTTCAAGCTCCAGCCCTGACCTTTCCAGTTAGCCAAAGGCAGAGACAGCTGAAGCGCTGATAGCTAATTAAGTCTGAATTTGAGCTCTCAGCTCTTAAAAGGAGAGGGTGCAGCTCTTCAACTGAATAAGTCAGGTTGAAATGGAAGGTCTTGGTACTTATGAAACTCACAGGTAGGAGAAATAGGCAGTCAATTCTTCCTGGTTTTGCTTTGATTGCAAGGAAGCTAATAGCTAAACTTACAGCTCAGTTTATAGCACTGGGCAATAACAGATAAACATACTATAAAAGGATCAGTAACAAAATTAGTGGCTACTGAATGCCTATTCCTAACCATTCTGCTAAATGCTTTATGTGTATTATCTCGCTAAATGTTTTTAATCGTCCTATGAGGAAAAGTATTATTAGACCCATTTTTCAGGTGTGGTGACTAAGTACATGGTGACGGTTTGCTCAGCTGGTAAGCCGCAAACTCTGCCCTGGAGCACGGGGACCTTGGTTCCATCCAGTCTCAGCTGCAGGGACAGTGGAATTCTCAGCCTCTCCTTTCATGCCAATGCATCTCTCTGCCTACTTTATCTCCAGGCCTCCTCCTACTGTCCCTAAGGGACGAGGAGGTGCTGGTCTGATTAGTCAGGTGTGAGGACACTGATGGGTCACATGCACTTGTGGACAAGTCGCCATACATCAGGAAGTCAGACCACAGGCTCTGCTCCTGCCCCTGAGCCAGCCAAGTCCTTTGGGCCAGGAAGAGCCATCTTTGCTCTCTCTGGGTCTACATGGGTTGGGCATCCCTTATCTGAACTGCTCAGGACCAGAAGGGTTTCAGATTTCTTTGGATTTTGGAATATTTGTCTTATACTTATGGGCTGAGCATCCCAAATCTGAAAATCTCAAATGCTCCAATGAGTATTTCCTTTGAATGTCATGACGGCACTCAAAAAATTTCAGATTTGGAACATTTGAGAATTTGGATTTGGGATGCTCAGCCCAAATGGGGGTTGGTCCCCTCTCTGTCTCCTTCTCTCCTTCGACTTCTCCTTCCATGAGGCTGGCCAGGATGCTGTAGGTCCCCAGAGAAGGACTGCAGCTTCTGGGTGGCTGAGCCTGCTGTGTGGTCAGCACAGCTTCTTTTCGAGAGGTTCCTGGGTCCCAGCCTAAGTAGTGTTAAAGGTAGGAACCCTCGTCATCATGTACCTAGAGTTTGTGTGCATCTCTCTCGGGAACCCTGTGGGGAGGGTAATTTCCAGGGCTAAGAGTTGGATTTCCTGGGTTCTCCCAGTCATAAAAGCATCAAACCTCCAGCATGAACACCCATCATCACTGCCTTTCAGAGCACACCTTGCTTGGTCTCACGAAGGCCTGAGAAATGAAGATGTTGCACAAGGTCATTGCTGAAGGCTCTTCCAGTGACCTGGGGACCTGAAGCTAAGTGGACTTATCTAGCAGACCATGGGGACCGGTGGCCAATCTGTGAGAGGAAGGCAAAGCCCTGTGGGTTAACCATGAAGCAGAGAAGCCAGGCCCCAGAGACAAGACCAGAGTTCTTGCCTTCTTTATACAACAGACACAACCTGCATTCAGGGTGAGACCAAATGCATTTTAGCAGGTGGTGACTGCTAAGGTCAAGGGTGCCTGCAGTCCTGAGAGGAAGCAAATACCTTTCAAGGGGAGCCAGCAGGCTTAGATTCTTGGAAAGACCCCAGGGGCTGGTCAGGCTTTAGTTTACATTAAAGCAGAGATTAAATGAATTCCACTTTTGCTGACTCACTCTTCCCCTGAGAGTTGCCCATAGCTCTAAAGACTTTACTGTTGTATTAGTGAGCTCAGAGGCAGTGAGTACTACAGCCTTGGAAAAATCCATTTGGATAAACTAATGAAGAGAGGAAGAAAGGAATGCTTATTGATTGAGGGCCTACTATGTGCTAAGCCCTTGTTGCTACGTCCATCATACTGAAAACCCAGCTTTGCGGTCATACAGGCTGGAGGTGAATCCCAGGCCCACCGTATGTAAATTACTTCTTCTTTGTGCCAAGTCCCACACAGATGCTGGTGACAGAGACCAAACAGATGCAGTCCCTGCCCTCGACCTCCTCATAGGCAAAATGAGAAAATCAATACCAATGTCTCAGGGTTGTTTGTATATTCAATGAGGGAAAACAGGCAAAGCCCTTAGCAAGTCACCTGGCTCACAGTGAGTGCTCAATAAATAGTAGTTACTAAATCCCAGAACAACCCGAGAGACATCCACATCCCAATTTTACTAACCAGCCAGAGAGGTGAAGTGACTTGCTTGAGGGCACCTAGACAATGATGGTTGGAGTCTGGATGTGAACTCAGGTTTCTAGACTCTAAGTCCAGTGCTCCTTCTTTCATGTCGTTCTCAACTGGTTACTGTGATTCCTTGCATCTTGAAGACACTAGGAAAAGTGATCAAGCAGAGCCTGCTTGCAGATGGCCAAGGGATGGGGGAGCCAGGACTGACTTAGTTCATGGACCCCAGTGTGCTGAGTAGCACATGGTGCAGGCTCCACTTTGCTGAATGAAGACAGCCGAGCAAGCAGGCTCAGCTCAGGGAGTCTGCCCACTGCGTGGACAGGGCTACGGGCAGGGCAACATGGAATATGCTTACTTAATTCCCTTAAAGGCCCTTAGGAATGAAGAGGAGAATAAATGCATAAATAAGTTAAAGCAGCAATTGGTTTCCTGGTTCCTGTGGTCACTTTTTGGCTCAGCCAGCTAGGAGTCAGTTTTAATTTGCTTTCCAACTACTTAATTTCTGAAATATTTTAAAAGCAAATGCATAGAAAAAGATGACTGATCCCTTATGATCTGGGACCCAGAATCCCTCGGTGAGTGCTCCAATGGTCACTCTTCCTGGCAGGCACTACCTCCCTGCCTCTATCACCTGCTGGGGCCAGAAATACCCTTGGTCCATCATTCCCAGAGTAGACGCATACTCATGGTTGGGAGATGGACCACTGCCAGAGAGGGACTGTTCATGTCTGGGAATTCTGACTACATTCACTTTCCGCCCAAAGGTACAACCATTTGGCAGGTGCACATTTTGTCTTGGTTTTGAGTGGGCAGGGTCACTATGTGGGGCCTGTGTATGCCAGCTGATCAAGCCCGCAGGGCAGCCAGGAACGGAGCGACCTGAGCATAGCTTGGTCACTGGTAGGCTTGGGCAATAGGTCTCAGGGGCTGTGGGGTCCACTTGGCCAAGGCAGCTCAGGCCTTTCCCCACCCAAAGGCCTTGGCTTCATTATTTGCAGGCGGCGTCACAGCAACCTTCAAGGCTGCCTTCATGTCCCTCATGAATGAATCAGCTAACGTGTCCTGGACACCTCCTGTGGGAGCCAGGAGCTGGTGATAGAGGCAACAAAACAGACAGTGCCTGCCCTAGAGGCTACCCTGCCCTAGCAGGGGAGAGAGACCTGCACGCAGACACAGCATTACACAACATAGGGAGACTGGAACAAAGATGGGCAGCGTGCTGAGGGAGGGAAACGGGAGGTGGCGGCTGGACACAGAGGAGTGACCCAGTATGAAGACAGCTCTGCTACCTCCCAACTTTGGCTTTGGACAAATCCCTTCAGCTGAGTCTCAGTCTCCTCATTCTGTAAAATGGGCTGAAGACCTCAGGAGGATGTTATGAGGGTCAGAGTTAGTAAGACTGTGGCCATTGGGCATCCTGTGTGTATGTCCCCTCCTGCTGTGACAAGTGCCAGAAACAAACACAAATCCATGCTTTGCTCTCTGAGATAATGCCAAAATAAGAGGGTCACCTTGTCCAGTCTGCTTCCCAAAATAAATGAACACTTCCCATCAGCTGCTGATGCCCTAATGAATTCAACTTTGTCTCTAATGTAGGAATGCTGATGGTTGAATATAAGGCAGGCCCCGGTGGCTTCAATGACTTCATGAGAAAATGGCTGTTTCCCCACCAAGATCAGACTAAGAAAATGCAGTAACCTTGGTAATTGTGTGTGTGTTTTCCCTTTAAATTCCCGATGTCTCTATGTGTGTAAATTTAATTTGGCAAGCCAGGTCCTCTGAAATCTGACTAGTTGACACCTTTCTGCAAGAAGCAACTTTTCTACATGCTTGCAAGTCTGAGTCTCCTGCCTCGTGGGGCATGAAGGAAGCGATTTTGAGCCACAGCTTGAAGGACTGCCTGAGGCTGCTCCACATGTGGGGTTGGGTGGTGGCTGGGGAACATTCTGGAAGTGAGAACAAGTGGAAAGGCAGGGGACAGCCAGGCCTAGGGAGACAGAGCAGCGCTGGACCCCAGGTTTCCTTCTTGTGCCTAAGGGAGCTCTGGGTGTGGCTGAAGGAAGAGCAGTTGAGGAACTCAGGGACTTGGGACCGAGAAACCCTAACGGGCCTGCCTAGGCAAATCCTCACACTAAGCCCCTGCTTCCTTAGCTGCAAATTGGAGACAGTGACCTTGGGCTGCCGTAAGGATTAGAGATTGAGTAGAGATTAAGAACATGGGTCAGCCACTGTGGATCCAAGTTCCAGCTTCATCGTACCAGTCCTATAGCTACATACCAGTCCTGTTACTCTGCCCCTGTAAGCCTCAGTTTCCTGAGCTGTAAAATGGGCATAATTAAAACCTCAGAGGATTACTGCAAGGATTAAATAAGGCATGTAAAGTGTTTAACTGGGTCTGGCATGTAGTAAGTGCCAAATCATTGTTAGCCGGCCAGATACTGATGATGATGATGACGATGACGATGATGATGACAAATCATGCAAGCAGGCAGTAGGGATCTCAGCAAATGCCTGTAGAATCTGGGCCTATTTCTGTCAGAAGAGAAGATTTCTCAGCTACACAAAGCATTCAAAATCGTCATCCAGAAGCCCAGGGATTCCCACTGGGAAATCACCTTCCCACTCAGCCTGGGCACATCTGAACACATGGCAAGGCTGCTGGGAGAATCTGAATGATGGCTGGAAAAAGTTCTTCAGACGTCTTATAGCTCTTGAGGATGACGTACCCAGCAGAGGTGGGTCCAGCCCTGCTGGGTTTCTGCAAACTCAGACAGCCTTCCTAAAGCCATGGGAGCAGCAGAGGAGGCTGAGACCTTGCTGAGCATGTGACTTTGTGTCCAGGGGCGCTGGCTTCTGCAACTCCTTTATTTCCTAAGCCAAGTGCTCTTGGGTTTGGAGTGGTAGAGATAATGGTCTCCGCATTAGGGCAGGACGTGCAAAGTGATGTCAGCCCCACCCAGGTGGCTGCCTTAGAACTTGGTACGCAAGAACAGTAAGGGCTTCCTTTCCCAAACACCTACTGTGTGCCAGGTGCTCCATGGGATGACAGGCATGCATCACTGCTGACCCTCACACCAGTCTGCAAGGTCCTAACTCACGTCTCTGGGAGGGGAGTTTATTTCAACAGTCCTGTGAGGATAGCATATCTATATATTAGGTGCCAACTCCTCAAAGCCTACCACACAGTAGGCATTTAATAAATATGAACTGATTTTGTGAATTTGATTTTGAAAAGTTCTCTCTTTAGATGATCTGTTCTGGAATACTGCTTTGAGTAAAAACATCCAGCTAGGAGGGGCTGAAATAGAATGGTAAGATATTAATATTCTAAAAATAGGGGCATCAAAATCAGAAAGAGATCTCTTCTCATTTGAAAAATGGGAGCAGAACTACCTTCCTCATGGGTTGTTATGAGGGTTGAAGAGAACGTATATAAAACTCTGAGCTAAAACCAGACAGACAGCTGGGCCTTCACAGATTTCAGCTATTGCTACTATCGCTATTACTTTTATTATTATTATCGTCATACATTCCCATTTGTGGGCAGTACTGCATTTTCACCAGGTCACCTCCTGTGACTCTCTGGGCCCTGGATATAGTTGGAGCCAATCACTGTCAAAGGAGCCCAGAGCTTTGGCCAGGATCTGCCTGCCCTACTCCCTACCAGACTGGACCCAGAGCTCTGCACTGTCTTTGGCTCTGCTCCTTTGGTAGGTGACATGCTGGATGCCATTCCTGCCTCTGTCTCCATGGAGGCCCCTTGGCTGAACTTGTGAGCTCCCAGGTACCATCCTTTGGTGGGGCTCTTACCCAAGCACCCTCAGGGTCTGCCCATCTGATTTTCTATCAAGATGTACTTCCAACTTCCAAGCAAGAATGTGAGGCAAAGCAGGGGAAGAGAGGAAAGTCCCGGTTTTCCATATAAAGAAACTGAGTCCCAGGGAGAACGGTGTCTTGGCCAAGGTCTTAGTTGATAATTAATTACAGAGGCCGGTATCCAATGGAGGTCTTTTAGCTGCTAATCGAGCATGAAGTTCTAGTGTTCAGGAAACGGAAGCTGCTACTTGGTGTCATTTTTACAGAACCATGAGGCCCCCATAGTGGACATAAGAATAAGGTGTGTAGTGGTCATAAGTGCTGTTCACCAAATGGCTGAGCATATGTCAGGAAGAGGCTCCTCCTTGATGTTAGGAATGTCAATGTGCCTTGCTTTGACCAATGAAACATGAGTGAAAGCGATGTGTGTTACTTCCAGGTAAAGGTGCTTTAAGGGCCACTGCGTAACTCATACATGCTCTGATCTCTATTGAGGAACCATAGATTGACATGGAGGCCCCTTGGCCTGGGTTCCTGAGAGCCTACAACAATCAGAGCCTCCTTGCCTACTCAGGTCATGAGTGCGACATGAACCTTTGTCATGTCACACCTCTATGATGTTGGGGATGTTTACCACTGCAGCATAACCTAGCCTGTCCTGACCAATACACTGTGAATGCTGGTAACATTAGACATCAAGTCAACTTCCTCATACAGCATGCACTCTCTGTTGGCTTAATCTCAGGGATAGGAGGCAGAGAGGTAAGTCAGACACAATTCCTGCCCTCAAGGGGCTTGCAGTCTCTACATCCATTTGAAAAGAAGTTGACTACACCAAGCTTGAGAAAGGGCAGGCCAGGCTGTGAGGGTCACCTTGGGAATGGAGGCAGATTCCCAAAGCAGCCACCACAGCTGTTTGCAGAATCACCCCAAAAGGGAGACAAAGCTGTGAAGGCAGTTAATTCCACAAACAGCTTTTCTTGGAAAGAGGAAAGGAAGGAGCCATGTTGGGAGCAGAGAGGGGAGGCTGGTGGAAGGATTATGTGCTCTGGGTGACTCTGGGATTCATTGCTCCATTTCATTACTGGCTCTCAAGGGGCTCCAGAAAACAATTAGTGGATTCAAATGCATAGGGTAATTCCTCTTTTACATCTCTAACTCAGATAATGACAGTTTTCCTGCAATTAGGAGTGGGTCTCCTCAGTGTGCACATTAATTGGGTGTTAAATAGCAAGGATGCCTGAACCAGACAGCCAGGCTGGAATGAATTACGTGGGGAACAGCAGCCCTGGGATGAAGAATTCATTGACGATCACAGCCAGCTGGAGACGGGAAGACACCCCATCAGTAACACAAGGCAAGGACTTGGGTGCGGGATGCTGAGAAAGGGGTGGGAGGCGGTATGGCACTAGGAAGGGACAGGAAAGGCTGGCCCTGACCCTGTGGGAGGCCAATTTTTTCTTGATGAGGTCCAGGGTCCAATGCCATCCATGGGGAGGGGGTGCTATAATATCATGTGCCTCCTCCCATTTAACAGTTCCTGGCAAATTGTCAACGTGCAGTAAGTGTTTCTGGGCTCTTGTTATAGGTCAGCATTTATATGCACTGTTGTATATAATGTAATCCTCCTAACAACATTGATGTAGATACTATTATTATTATTTTATAAGAGACAGGGTCTCTCTATGTTGCTCAGGCTGGAGTGCAGTGACTAGCCACAGGCATGATCCCACTACTGATCAGCATGGGAGTTTTGACCTGTTTTGTTTCCAATCCAGGCCAGTTTACCCCTCCTCAGGAATCTGGTGGTCCCCTGTTCCCATGAGGTCACCTTATTGATTCTGAACTTGGCGCAGACACCTGATCAGCATGGCACACTATAGCCCAGAACTCCTGGACTCAAGCAATCCTCCTGCCTCAGCCTCCTGAGTAGCTGGGACTACAAGTGCATGCCACTGTGCCTGGTGATACTATTATTACTTGCTGTGTTTCACATAAGTCAAGTGGGGTTCAGAAAAGTGACGGGCCTTGTGTTGGGCTTGGGATTCAAACCAGATGCCCTGACTCACAAGCCCACAGCAACTAAGTTGGAATCTTCTCAGGGGGGAAAAGCCATGTGGCCCATCACCTATGACCACAGACGCCTGCCCCTTGCTGCGTCCTGCCAGTGCCCAGGGCAAGGTCAGGCCCTGAATGTGAGTGTACTTTTGTGAGCCTATGTACATCCATGTTTTGATTCATTAAGCTATGTAGGATGGGTTAAAGCAGTTTGGCAAGAAAGGCTCTGATCTGGTCCCTGCCAGCTTCCAGGTCTCCAAATTGTTGCTGGGGAGGTTGTGCCTGAGTGCTCAGCCATTGTATTTTGTTTTCAACTTCCCATTCCTATGAGCCACCAGAAGTTCCCTTACTTTCTGGAAAGAAAAAGGAAAACAGGGGATATAATCGACTCTGAGGACCCTTGGTTGACTTCCTGGGCTCAGAACATCAGAAAGCATCTAGAAAGATCTAGCATCAGGGAGATCTGTCCACCAGTCATTGCTGCAAAGGCCAGCAGGGTAGAGGGGGTTAAATCATGCATGTGCCCCCTGCAAGGGAGAAGCCTTCTGTTCCAGAGAGAAAGAGAGAGGGAGGGGGGAGAGAGAGACAGAGAGAGAGAGAGAGAGAGAGAGAGAGAGAGAGAGAGAGAGAGCGAGCGCCAGCCACAGCCACATGTCCATGGATGTGTGCACAGCTGCTGGTCACATTTGGAGCAAGCCATGGCCAGCTAAGGGGCAGACCCCTCTCGGAGTGTTCTTGACCAAGGTCAAGGCAGAGGATGTCCAGAGTTCTCTCTTACCTCCTGTCTGGATGATGAGACAGGTTTGGGATGTTATGAAATAAAGGGGGAAATAGCAGTCTAATTAAGAATAAAGACTGTGTTCAGAGTTCTCTGGCCCCAAATTCTTCCTTCTGAGGGTGACTGCAGGGCTGGAAAGCCAGCCGCCCTTTTGGCCACTCAATTCTTCTTGGAGTCAGTTTCCTATATATTCTTGTGATCTGGAAAGCTTCTGATCCTGGGTTTTTCTACTACTTCTTCTAAAATGTGGAGGTTTTCCAAATAAAATGCTGAAGACCAATGATGCCCATGTTAAAAGGACTCCCTCCTACCCTCAAGTGTCTGTCACCATCTGTGCCAAGTGCTGGGGACATGCACAGCTAAGCACGACACACTTCTTCCCTGTAAGGAGCTTCAAGCTATTTGGGGAGAGGGACATGCACGCCACTGCACTGACTCATGTGAAATTTGTTTGTCTATTGGTTCATGGGACACGCCACCACAGATCACCTAGTATGTGCCAGGCACTGGGAAAGGCTTGAGAGAAGCAGGGCCCTGCCCACCCTCACTCTGTCTGTGCTGCAGATCCTGGCCAGGGTTATACATCAGAATTGCCTAGGGGAGCTATTTCCAAAACAGGAGTCAGGAGTGCCTGGCCCCTTTCATCTAGGGCCATGACAGATATATATATATATATACATCCC
>NW_007232173.1:48403-95534 GCF_000164805.1 Carlito syrichta | reverse complement strand
GAATAACAGGGAGACAGCGCAGCGCTCTGTGGTTTGGAGGATGGAGAGTGGCTGGGAGAGTCTAGTGTGGGGCTGAGAGTCACACAGGTTCCAGCCAGACTGCCTGATCGTCCACCTGCCAGCTGTGTGATTTGGCAAATTGCCTAAGCTCTGCAGTTTGGTTTCCTCCTCTGTAAAATGGGCGTGATAATAGTATCTATTACACAGAGTTGTTGCAAGGATTACATGAGATATAATAATTCAGGTGATAAGCTTAGAACTGTGCCCGCACGTGAAAACCCAGAGTGTTCGGCTGCAGTTACTACCACTACTACTATTGTTATTATCATTATTATCAGAGGGAAAGCTTCCAGACACAGGAGGCCTGAAAGAGAGTAGGAGTTATCCAGAAAAGGAGATGGAAGAGGACCAACAGAGAACCCAGTCTGTCTGGAAACAGCCTGGTCCACTGGATCCCAGTGTGTGAAGTGGAGAGAGGTGGGAGAAGATGCTGGAAGGCAGATTATGAGTGGGAGGGGCCCTGTGAGTCACACTGAGATGCCTGCATTAGATCTAGAGAATGGCAGGGGCACTGGGGGCCTTTGGGGTCTGCTGAGTTGTTGTTGTGGGTGTGTGAGTGTGCGCACGTGTGTGTGTACGTACATGTGCATGTGAATGTGCATGTGTGTATATGGAGGTGAACTACAGGCTGCCTAGCGTTGACCTCTCCAGCTTCTCCTTGGCAGGATCCACTCAGCGATTCACCACTGCATGGTTTAGAGACCTCAGCCTCTTCCTCAGTAATGGGACACACGACCACAGAGCACCTAGTATGTGCCAGGCACTGGGAAAGGCTTGGGAAGAAGCAGGGCCCCGCCTGCCCTCACTCTGTCTGTGCTGTGGCTCCTGGCCAGGGCTATACACCAGAATTACCCAGGAGGGCTATCTCCAAAATAGGAGTGCCTGGCCCTTTCCATGTAGGGCCCTGACATATATATATGGAAAATAATTGCCCAGGTGGTTGGGTTGTGTACTCCTAGGTAAGTTACACATGGGCTGGAAGAGACAGTAAACAAACAAGAGTAACAGGGAGACAGTGCTGTGCTCTGTGGCTTGGAGAATAGAGAGGGAGGATGGAGAGAGGCTGGGTTCCAACTCCTGAGGTTGGCATGGAACCAGGCTCCCACCCTAACCCATCAGTACTGGGGACATGCACAGTACCCGCCCACCTGGAGAGACTCTTACTTAGGAAACACCAGACATGGCCATTTCCAGACACACCCAAGAGCCCTGCCTTCGCCTGTGCTGGCCAATCCTCTGGAATCCCCTTCCCTCCAGCGGCCGGTCGCTCAGGGTTTGGAACCTCTGCAGGGTACAGCACAGTGGCTAGCAGTGAAGGTTCCAGACCCAGACTCCTTGGGATCAAATCCTGGCTCCTGTACTTAGATTCTTGTGGCTCAGCCTCTTGGCCTCAGTTTTCTCATCTGTGAAGCAGAGAGAACAGTAGCACCTCTCTCCTGGGTTGCCGTGAGGAAGGAATGAGATAATACTCAATACTCAGTGCTCAGACAGCCTGGCAGATCTGCATCTGGCTCATGAGTGCATCAGCGTGTGCTTGAGTTTCTTGCCCAAAGTCAGGCTCCTCTGTCTTCCTGGGCACTCAAAGTGTGCTGGGCATCATGCTGGGCACCAGGGGGATGGTGGGGCTCAAGGTTGACCTTGCCTACCTGGAGTTCAGGGTACCCGTCAGTACTGGGGACCACCTGGAGGGTCTCTTACATAGGAAACACCAGACATGGTCATTTCCAGACACACCCAAGAGCTCTGTCTTCACCCATGCTGGCCAATCCTCTGAGGCTGGAGAGTAGATACAAAATGACAAGCTCCTACATCTATACAGCACTCACCATAGCTCCCTGCACACAGTAGATCTTCGGATTGGAGTTTAGAGAAAGACATATTTATGGAGTGTGCTCAAAGTGGGGGCAGAGACTTTCATATTTATCTCATTTTGACCCCCTGCTGATCCTTTGAGGCAAGTGTACAAAGCACCATATTCATTTGAGGAAGCTGAGACTCAGAGAGGTTAAGCGATTAGCCCAAGGTCCCATAGCTAGTCAGTGGCAAAGCTGGGAGCCAAATCTAGGTCTGCCTAAGCAAACCCCAATTCTTTTTTTTTTTCTTGAGTTGGAGTCACACTCTTTGTCGCCCATGCTGGAGTGCAGTGGCACACTCATGGCCACTGCAGCCTTGACCTGCTGGGCTTAGGTGATCCTTTCCGCCTCAGCCTTCCAAGTAGCTGGAACTTCAGACACACGGCACCATGCGTCCAATTAGTTTTTGTGATTTATTGTAGAGACGAGGTCTCACCAAGTTGCCCAGGCTGGTCTCAAACCCCCGGGCTCAGGCAATCTTCTTGCCTCGGCCTCCCAAAGTGCTGAGATTACAGGCTGAACCACCGCGCCTGGACACAAACCCCAATTCTTACCCGACACAAACCCCAATTCTTACTGATAGGCCATGTAGATATAGGGGTGGGAGCAGTGACCAGGAATGTTACTGGAGAGATGCTGCTTTGGGAACCACCCCCAAAAGGCTGTGATACAGACGTATGCCAGTGTCACACTAACCAGCCCTACCACCAGGAGGCCACCTGCCTCCCTCTTCCCTCTGGTCAGTTTGCAGCCTCACATTTTGGAGGCATTTAATCACTGATCTACTTCCAGTTACCATGGCCAAATGGCTAATGGAAATTAATTCAATTTGTTCAGCAGGGGAATTGAAGGCTTAACTTGCATCAATAATCTGAAGTTAACCACAGAATTTATGCTAACTGGAGGCAGAAACATGCCTTCTCCTCTACGTGAAGAATCAGTTCTATTAATAAAACCACATCACTCCAGGGAATGAGCTGGCAAATGGTTTGCTGCCAGGGTTGAGGGAAAGATGACCAGGAAAGAAGCAAAAGACAGCACAGAGGATGGTACCTTTTCAGAGGCCTCCCTGGGAGGACCAGCAAGAGGGCAGGGAGGAGTCTGCACTGGATGACAGCTAGCACCAATGGACACAGACTTGACTGAGGTCAACCTGGGCTCTCCGGGAAGTCCAGCTCTGACTACAACTGCACCAGTGAGCCCAGGCGAGAAAGGAGAACTGCCTAGTCAACCCACAGAACTGGGAGAATGAATCCATTATTGCTGTTTGAAGCCATTGTGTTTGAAGAGGTGGTTTTGCAGCAACAAATAATGAAGACAGAATGTTAGCGAACGTGGGATAAGCAGAGGTCTTAGATGTGCCTGTGTGGTTTGCTTGGCTCAAGGACCTATCCCAAGGAAAGTGAGCCCTGGGTAGCTGCCACCCTTCTTAGATCAATTGCACTGCAGATTTATTGTCCTCCCCACCACTTGAGAGTGTGCATTAGGACGCAAAAGCAAGTGTCATTATTACAGGACTGTCAGTCTTGTATACACTCTAATTTACATATCCCCCAATCATTTTCCTAACAGTTTATTTTTCTCTATTTTTAAACTTTTTTCTTTTTAGAGATGGAGTCTTGCTGTGTTGCCCAGGCTGGAGTGCAGTGGCTATTTACAGGCATGAACATAGATCACTGTAACCTCAAACTCCAGGCTTCAAACAATGATCCTGCCTCAGCCTCTCCAGTAGTTGGGACTAAAAGCATGCGCCATCATGCCTGGCTTATTTTTTAAATTTAAATTTATATTTATATTTTAGAGACAGGGTTTTGCTCTTTTGCCCAGGCTGGAGTACAGTAGTGCCATCACAGCTCACTGTAACCTCGAACTCCTGGGCTCAAGCAATCTTCCTGCCTCAGCCTCCCAAGTAAGTAGGACTACATGCCTGGCTAATTTTTTTAATTTTAATTTTTGTAGAGACAGGTCTCACTATGTTGCCCAGGCTGGTCTTGAACTCTTAGCCTCAAGTGATCCTCCCACCTTGGTCTCCCAAAGCACTGGGATTACAGATATGAGCCATCAAGACTGGCCCCAGATTATTTTAAACTACTTTAAACTTTTAAACTATTATTTCTAAAACTGGGGACATATTTTGCAAGATTCATGACCCCTGCCCAGAACCTCTGTCCTGGGGAACACACTTGGGAAGGGTTTTCATCTGTGACAATAATCCGAACTCACCTTTCTCCTGTGCCATCTCTTGCAGACAGAAGTAGATGACTCTGGCTCCCAGGCTGAAGCCAATCAAGGAGACAGGTCGCTGGCCCTGGAGGGAAAAAGACACAGGTGTCTGGAGGACATACGTCAGTTCCAGCAAAACATCAGCCCTGACAAGGGCGGCCTTTGCACATGTCTTAGTGCCTGCCACTCACATAATGAATCATGCATGTGCTGTTCCGGCCCTGAGTTCTGATGTCTTCATTGGGAGAGTCAGGGCCCTCATTTCTGCAGGAGTGCACCTGCCGCCGGAACTGGCTTCCTCCAAGGCCAACAGGCAGGCTCTGTCTGGGTTAATTTCCTTTTATCTGAAACAATTACCTAGCCGCTGTTTGTTCTTCCCCAAGAGGTAGGACTAGCCCATTACAAGAGCAACTTCCCTTGGCCTCTTCTGCCTCGTGGCAAATAACTGCAGTGACGTGGGACCCCCTTTTGGAGCTGGGGGATTAGGCAGAAGGCACCCCCAGGTGTGATGGGTCAAAAGGTCAAGAGAGACATGGGGGGACAGCTGTTCTGCTTCTAGACAGGAAAGTGGAGCACAAAACAAGATATGGTAGAGGAATTTTCTGACTCAAGAACTTGTAGAAAAGGCAACTTGTTATTACATGAGTGGAGGTTCTAAGAAAAAGAAAGTTATCTGGGGTATTCTGGGCACAAATTTTACATGGAAGGAGAGGAGGGGAGCAGAGAAGCTCCGGAGGCCCAGGCTGGTTTTATCATCTATCCTTCTTCTTGATTTTTGTGCTGATACTGGTATTCCACACCCTGCCCCCACTCCATTTACTGCAACGTGGGAATTCTACTTTAAACAGTATTTGAATCCTGCAGGAGCTTTGTGGCGACACCTGCTGGCCATCTACTAGTATCCATTCTCCCTTTGTTAATAATGGAAGACCTGAGTTTAGGCAGACAGCCACCCAGCCAAAAACTGTTTCCCTAACTTCTCTGTAGCTGGAGGTGGCCACAGGGCTGAGTCTTGGCCAAGGAGCTAGAGGGAGGCAAAAGTCTGGGCCTCTCAAAGTGCTAGGATGACAGGCGTGAGCCACCACGCCCAGTTGGCTTAGAATTTTAAAAGTATTATAAAGAGGTTGAGCCCAGTGGCCTGTAATCCCAGCACTTTGGGAGGCTGAGGCCAGAGGATTGCCTGAGTTCAAGGGTTCGAGACCAGCCCGGGCAACTTGTTGAGACCTCGTCTCTACAGTAAATCAAAAAAATTAGCCGGGTGTGGTGGTGCCCGCCTATAGTTCCAGCCACTTGGAAGGCAGAGGCAGAAGGATCACCTGAGCACAGCGGGTCAAGGTTTTGGTGGCCGTGAGTGTGCCACTGCACTCCAGTCTGGGTGATGGAGTGAGACTCCAACTCAAAAAATAAAAATAAAAAAAGTATTATGATTTATCTTCCTAACCATTTTATACAGTATTGAGACAACCAAAGATGCCTTCATACAGTAGCTTTAGACTCCTAGGAAGGAACACTGGGCCACTATCTCTGGCCAGTTGAGGCATGTGGTCTCATTTACTCTACTGACTTAACTGCAAATGGAGTCTGAGGTTTCCATTGACATGTCACCTGAATGCACCCAATCATTACCACTAAACTGTTCATTAGGAGCTACTTATGCTCTGCCAGTTCCCCCAGCCTTGTTCCTACCTGTGGATGCTCCTGTTATTCAGTCCTTACCTAATTACCTGCTAGAGATGCACAGTCTATCATATTTATTGTCCATCCTAGCACACTTTCGTCTCTTGAACTGGATGGGTAGCGAAGAACACCCATCCCCCAAGTGGCCTAGCCTCTAAGGCTGATGTCTGTGCACAAGGCAGTTTCCTGACATTCCCTTTTATCCCCGCCACCCCTACAGCCATTCCCAGGTACCTGCTGCCGGGAGAGTAGGATGTGAGCCAGGTGCTTGCCAACCTCTGCTGATCGATGGAGACACACCCCCCAGGGGTTGTCGATGACATTGGCGACAGCGAGGAGTGACGCTGGCCAGGTCAGGGCAGCCACAATGCCTGGGGAGGTGGGATATCAGTGATGAAGGGAATGGGGGGGTTCCTTCTAGGGAAGGGCTGGCTAACAGATGCTCAAGTGAATGCATGCAGTCTCTTGAACTTGGAACCTGCAAGCTTGCCAAGTGTCAAACTGCTAAAGAGCAAAGAAATGAAAAACTCATATATTTCTAATATATGAGCTAAATCAATTCTACCCAAGCCCTTGTCATATGTGAGATTCCCAAGATGGCCCCCATTTGTCACCTCGCCCTGTATCCTCCCACTTAGCCTTATAACCCTGCAATGCTCCCTGCCCTGCCCCTCCCCTCTTGACTCAGACATGTGACTTGTTTTGGTCAATGAGTTGTTAGTAGATGTGAGGCTTGGAATGGACTTGTGCCTGGGGGCTAGCCTCCTACACTTCTATCACTGGTACAGGCTAGCCTGCTGGTCACAGAAGGAGGATGAGAGACAAATGAAGCAGAGTGAAGTTGCCCAGACAACACTAGCCTCAATCAGTGGATAATCATCCGACCAACAGATGCGTGAGCAGCTAAGATCAGCCAACTTTGGCCTCATGACTCCTGAGCTATCACAATAAACTAGTGTAACTTTAAGTCACTGAGTTTTGGGGTGGCTTGTTATGTGGCAATAGCTAACTGATATATCATGTGATTGGCTGTTTATTTATCTTCACTCCATAAAGACCGTCAACTTCTCACAGACAGGAATATGCCTTAACCTCTCTGTGCTCCCAGCATCCTGCATAGTGCCTGGCTCCCTGGGGCCTCGGGCATGCAAAGATAGGGTACCACTGTGGGATGGGGGTGGCAGGCTGTTAGTGGTAGAGGTGCCAAGCTTACCAGACAACACTGTGTACTTAAGGGCCTCCTGGGCCACCATGTTGGCAAGACCGCTGAGGATGGTCTCCAGGGCATTGCCGAGTTCCATCAGGTACTTGGCCTCCCAGGCCAGGCAGTACTGCTCACGGCTGCGGGCCAGGGCAGCCCACGGGGCGCTGAAGGTGCCTGGGGAGAACACAGGTCGGTGGGGCCTCTCCATCCATGGCAGAAGCTGTCCCACCCTACTCTCTCAGAGAGGCAGCAACAGGGGGCCACTCATCCTTGTGTCTAAGGCAAAAGGCCCACCCCCTGCCAATGAGTGGCAGCTGTTAGCACAGATGGACTACTGTGTTGCCCTGTGGATTGGCAGGCTGGGGTTTGAATCTCAACTCCTATGTTCATTAAAAGCTGGGTGACCTTGGGCACATCCATATTCCACCTTGAGCCTCACTTTGCTTATTGGTGAAGTGGGGAGATTAATACTTGTCTCCCTTCATAGGATAGATGTAAGAATTTAGTATTTGGACTATGATGGGTATGTAAAATATTATTTCCTCTCACCCTGAAGTAATTCTGGCATTTAGCTGCTGACAACATATAACAGGGACAAGAAGCGTAGCTCTGTGAGTCAGTTACATCCTGATTCAACACGGACTGGGAAATAGCTAAAACTTGGGGGAAGAGGTACTTGAAGCCAGCTCTGCCACGATCTCACTGGTCACTCAGTTTTCTCACTTAGAAAATGTAAATATTAAATGACCCCATGGAAGGACGATGACACTGTACCACCACAGAGGCCAGTGTCAAGTAGGAAAGTATAGACATGATGGCCTGCCTCCCTCTTCCTCCTCCTGCCCAGCTGCCTTCAGGATAGGAGCACGGGGGAACCTAATCTATCCCCATCCATTTCTGCCTGGTGGCCCCAGTGACCTTTTCAAAACATAGATCTCCACCCACTCCAGTCTAAAATCCTGCAATATCTCCTGGCTCTTACATCAGTTTCCCTACATCAGGGGTCCCCAACTCCAGGCTGTGGACCAGTACCCATGCTGGCCTGTTAGGAATCAGGCCATATAATAGGAGGTGAGTGGTGGGCGTGAGCAAAGCTTCATTTGTATTTACAGCTGCTCCCTACTGCTCGCATTATGGCCTGAGCTCCACCTCCTTTCAGATCATTATCAGCATTAGATTCTAATAGGAGCTCGAACCCTACTGTGAACTGTGCATGTGCTGTCCCTTATGAGAATCTAGCATCTGATGATCTGAGGTGGAGCTGAGGCGGTAATGCTAGTGCTGGGGAGTGGCTGCAAATACAGATACAGATTAACATTTGCAGTAGCAAATACAGATTAACATTAGCACATCCCCTCCACCTATGAAAAAATTATCTTCCTCAAAACCAGCCCCTGATGCCAAAAAGGTGGGGGACTCGGCGCCCTACATCATCCTTACTTGTCCTTGAGATTCTAGCTCAATTGCCTCTTCCATGGGGAGGTCTTCCTGGCCCCACAGATAGATCAAATGCAAAATATACCTTCTACTTTTTTGCCGTAAGTTTTCATGACAGTCTATAATTATGCATTTCTGCATCCTCTGTTTTACGTGTGCCTCTCCTACAGTCTGATTTGCTATGCACCCTATTCCCAAGGCCTGGTGATGTGATGCACAATAAGCACCCCTAAGAACATGAAGCATGAATGGATGGATGGAATCAGCTTCCCAGAGACATCAGGTTCTGAACATCAACCACACGCCTCTACCTGCCTGCCTCAAAGGCCTCATCCTTACCTGCAGGGGGTACGTCAACACCAAGACCACCCTGCAGCTGTTCCTCTCCCTCTGCAGGGTCCCTGTCTCGGTTCTGCCACAACTCAGGAATCAGCTCTCTCTAACTGTGGAATGGTGACTGCCAGCCCCAAGAGAAGTGGCAGGTGCAGAACACAGGGGAGCATGGGCTTGATGGGACGCTGGCCTGGGCTCTGGACCCAGGTCAGCAGCTGCCGCTGGTGTGACTTGCAGCAAAACACGATGCCCTGCTGACCCTCAATTTCTACATCTGTAAGAAAGGGATGATGACATCAGACTCACGGGTGTGGTGGGATCACATGAGATGCTGCATAAAAACTGTCATATAAATTGTAAAGTGCTCTACTGGATTGTGTTGTCCTATGGACAAGAATATGGGCTGTGAAGCCAGATAGAGTAGGGGTGAATCTAGCTGGGTGACCCTGCACATCCCTTATGAGTCTCAGTTTCCTCATCTGTAAAATGGGAGTGCTAGTGATGCCTATCCCCTTGAACTGAAGTAAGGAACTAACTGAGCTGATACCTACAAAATGCTTGGCTCACAGCAAGTCGTTAGCCACAAAGCTATTATCTTTATTGTATATAATCCTGGTTAATAAAGGAGTGGGCCAAAGAAAGTCCAGTTACTCCTATCACACATAAAAGCAAGTCTGTGATGACAACAAGGCTTGTTTCCTGGCTATTAAAGAGGCAGGAACAGGCTACTATTTTTTTCCTTCTGGAACATTCTCAAGCTTGGTTATGTTTCTTTTAAATACCCCTCTGCCTTTGTACCACATTGCACTAGACTGCTGGAGGACAATAAAGACTATTTTCTTCTCCCAGAATGAACTTGACCTTTGAGCTGGGACTAACTGAGTAAATGGTGGTAAGACAAAGGATTTGCTTTCCATACTGGCTGGAATAGTAAATTCCTTTCCCTACTCTCTTGCTCTTGCTCCTCTCTTCCTGTGGCATGGTATAAGAAAAACGGATGAAAAGAAACCCTGAACGGTGGGTCAGGAGACCTGGGTTTGAATCTCGCATCTGCTACTCCCCTGCCACATGACCTTCTCTAGATTTGCTCTTCCGACAGATCAGGATGAGAACAGCTCCACCTTGAGGGTGGACGGGTAATGCATTCCAAGTTCCCACTGTGCAGGTAAAGTGCTGGACTCCGAGCAGGCACATGGTGCTTAGTTAACATTAGAGACCCTCTGTGTGGGGCTAGGGCCTGGTGGTCACACACCAATAGGACCCTGGCACCTGGTAACATTTCTCAATGTCTTCTCACTGGCTTTCCTCTGTGTGGTTTAGAAGGGCTGTGTCTTCCATTCTCAGGTCTCAGAGACTTGGGGACCCAGGAGGCTTTCAGCATGTGTGCCTGAGTGGTCAGGCTGGGACATCTGGGACTCCCAGGCCCACCCTGCTCTCTCTGAGAAATGCACTGCTGAGCCTCTTGCTGGGCACTTACAGAGGTGAGCCAGTCAGCCAGTGGACCATGGTGTGAGTCCTCAATGCTACCCTGGCTAGAATCTCCTGAAACATGCAGGTTAAAATTAGGGTACCAAAAAAACCAAACCAAAACAAAAAACTACTGTCTGTGGAATGTCAACTAGATATCAGGTGCCTACCACATGTTACCTAGTTTACTTTAATCTCTGCAGCAACCTGAAAAGGTAAGAATAATGTGCTCCATTTTACAAATGCAGGAACCAAGGCATAGAGAAGCCAAGTAACTTGCTGAGGTCATGGCCAAGACATTACTGATCTCTCACTCATGTGCTTACAGTCCTTTGCTGTCTTCTACCTGCTCTGAAGAAAAATTCAAACTCCTTGTCACAGCTCAAATGCTCCTGCATTGTCTGGCCCTGCCCACACTGATGCCTTCAGGCTCTCTGCTGCAGCCATTCTGTACTCTTTTTGGCTCTTTCAGACCATGGGGCCTTTGCACATGTTGCTCCTTTGCTTGATATATACTTTTTGCTCCTTCTTTACCCAGCTATCTCACCTTCAGCCCTTAGTCTAAATGTCATTACTGTCCAGATGCAGTGGCTCATACCTGTAATCCCAGGAGTTTAAGACAAGCCTAGACAACATAGTGGAACTGCCTCTCCACAAAAAAATTAAAAATTAGCCGGGCATGGTGGCACACACCTGTAGTCCTAGCTACTCAGGAGGCTGAGGAGGGAGGATCACCTGAGCCCAGAAGGTCAAGGTTGTGGTGAACTGTGATCATGCCACTGCACTCCAGCTTGGGCTGCAGAGTGAGACCTCAACTCTAAATAAGTAAGTAAGTAAATAAATAAGTAAATGCCATTTTCTCCAGCAACCTTCCCCAGAAATACCCTGTGCTTCCCCTGTTGTGCCATCCATAAAGCATTCCTTTCAATTACTTGGTCCGTCTTCTGTCTCAAGCTGCATGTTCCATGGGAGCAGAGGCCATGACTGTGCTGCTCACTACTGAATCCCTAGGTCCTGAATTGGTGTGTAGCACATAGTAAGTGCAATACTCTATAAATACTGCTGGCTGGATAGATGGATACATGGGTGGATGGATGGATAATGAGTGGCACCTGGTAGGTGGATGGGTGGATGGGTGGATGGGTAGATGGATGGATGGATGGATGGATGGATGTGTGGATGGATGTGTGGATGGATGGGTGGATGGATGGGTGGATGAATGGGCAGATAGTTGAATGGGTGGATGAATGGATGGGTGGGTAGATAAATGGATGATAAATGAATGGATAAATGGGTGGGTGCAAGGTAGATGGATGTATGGATAGGTGGGTAGATAGATGAACAGGTGGATAGATAAATGTGTGGATGGATGGCTAGATGGATAGATGGCTAGCTGGCTGGCTGGATGGGTGGGTAGATGAATGTGGGTGGGTGGATAGGAAGACAGATGTATGGATGGGTGGGTGGGGCAGTAGATAGACGATGGATGATGGGCAGGTAGATGAATGTGAGATGAAGTCACCTCACCTCTCTGAACCTCAGTTTCTCCTCTGCAAAATGGAGCTCCCATACCCACTTCCTAGAGACACATGCAGTCAAGAACCTAGCCCATGGTCTGGCCCACAGTATAAGGTCTAGCCTAGCCAATGCCCCCTCCTGGTCCTCACGGTATTTGCCAGACGCAAGCCATCCAGTGATGGCAATGGTGATATGCAGCTGTCTGCCCTCTGTCAGAGGCAGGAACGTGAATTCCTCAATGGCCCCGACACGCTTCTTCATCTTGTATCCTAAAGACACAGATATGAGAATGAGAATGGTGGTGACTGGGGCCCCGGGGAACATTAGAATGGCTGTCTGTCCTCACATGCTCACACAGTGAGTACCGACTGTGTGCCCTACCCCTAGACAAATGCATTTTGTGGTTGAACTCATTAAAGTAGGTGCCATTGGCCGGGCTCGGTAGCTCAGCCTGTAATCCCAGCACTTTGGGAGGCTGAGGTGAGTGGATTGCCTGAGGCTGCGGGTTCGAGACCCACCCAGGCAACTTGGTGAGACCTCATCTCTACAATATATCAAAAATTAGCCGGGCGTGGTAGCCCACAACTGTAGTTTCTGCTACTTGGAAGGCTGAGGCGGAAGGATCGCGGAGCCCACCAGGTCGAGGCTGCGGTGGCCGGGAGCGTGCCACTGCATTCCAGTCTGGGCGACGGAGTGAGACTCTAACTCAAAAACAAACAAACAAACAAAAAAAGTAGATGCCACTATTGCCTCTAATTACAGAAGAAGCTAAGAGGCTGCCCGAGGCTGGCCAGCTCCCGAGGGGCAGTGCTGGGTTTGAACTCAGAGCCCAGGCTCTTAACCACAGATCCGTCCTTACTTGGTTGGTTCTGTATCTTTTTTTCTGCCCAAACACTCCTCTTAGTAAGAGTGAATCAAATGGACCAAGATCCTCAGCAGGGGCGACACTCCACCTGGGGAGCTGAACAGGATTCCATGTGTGTGACTGGGGGCTGCTGATACATGTGATGTGGAAAAACTCCACAGCTGAGGCTGGTAAATGAAGGTCAGTCATGTTGTCCCCAAACGTGAGGAAGCCCTGCTTGCCTGGAAACTTCTGGATAGTGGAGCAGGTCCAAACAGGGTCTGTCTTAGGAAGCATATACAAGGTGCATGAGGAAAAAGCCAGCTTCCCAAACTTGGCACCTACCCTGATCCATACCAAGCTACTGGTCCAGTTCTCTGTGAAGCCTGCTGCAGGCTCTGACAGGGCTGGGACCAGAGTGAGAAGAGCCTGTCTCTCCTGTCTCCCAGGAGCCATCACTGGTGAGAATCTGGGTATGTCTTTTAGGAACTGGGCCACCCCAGCTAAAAATCTCACTGAACCCACCATTCCTTTTTTTCCCCCACCATTCCTTTTGAACCTTACCTGTGAGGCCGGCTCCAGCTGCCCCGAACAGTGAGGTCATGACAGCTATGCCAGCCACGGAGCCCAGGGCTGCTGCCCCGGCGCTGCCAATGATTGTTGCAGCTCCAGCGGCAACAAGGGGGGCAGCTAGACCCCCGGTCACACCTGCAGGGAAAGTAGCAGGTACAGGAGGGAGTCAGAATGTGGCTTGAGGGGTTCATACCCCATCAGCTGTCTACTGCCTCCCATGGAAGCTTCTAAACAACACAGATGAGCACACTGACCACTGACTGAGCACCCACCCAGACAACCCCCCTGCACTCTCCACTCTCACCCCCAGCTGGACATCACCTCTCACTCTGTGTGGCCCCTGCCCGTGTGCCACTATCTCCAGCTGGCCTTACCGATCACTGTTCCGCCTCCGACAGTCGCCAGGCCTATCAGGAGATAACGCTTCCACTTCCTCCGGTTTTCTTTCTTCTTCCGAGATGCCTCAGCCGTTCTGGGGGAGAAAAGCCTGGTTTTTAGAGCCAGTTGTGCCCAGAATCCCTGGAGACATCCCTGCCACGCCAACTCCCAAACTGGGGCCAAAGCTGGGTAGGTACTATGTCAGGCAGAGTAAGGTATCGAAGTCACCCTGGGCCCATTGATGGTTTTATTTATTTACCTTTTTTCACTCTTTTTTTTTTTGAGACAGAGTCTCACTCTGTCACCTAGGCTGAATTGAAATAATCATGGCTCATTGCAGCCTTGACCTCCTGGGTTCAGGTGATCCTTCCATCTCAGCCTCCTGAGTAGCTGGGACTATAGGCGTGCACCACCACACTGGCTAATTTTCTTATTTTTTTATAGAGATGGGAGTCTCATTATGCTGCCAAGGCTGGTCTCAAACTCCTAGGCTCGAGTGATTCTCCCAAATACCTTGGACTCCCAAAATGCTAGGATTATTGGCGTGAGCCACCGCGCCTGGCCCCATTGATAATTTTAGAAAGCTGAAAACATTCAGAAACCTAGCCAGGAAATCTCAGTGTATGGGATGCACTACTTACCCAGTGGATCCATCCTAACAGGGTGGCAATTTGAATAATAAAAAGACAAAAAATAACAATAATAATAGCAAGAGAAGCACAAAAAATATCTTTAAACAGATGGCCCAGAACAAGTACAAAATAGAATCACAGACTCCATCACCTCCCTCCTTCCCTCCCTTTTCCCCCATTCTGTCATTTGATCCAATTTCCCTCTCTGGAACATTTGGAAACCAATTTCCTGAAGAATCATCATTCTGAATGTGGGTTAGAGAAATGTCTGCATGGGAAATCTTGGTTTGGAGCAATAGCTAGACTCGTTCAGACTTGAAATGTAAATGCTAGAAAATCTGCAAAAAGCAGCATATAAAGTGAAATGGGGCCAAGGGAACCCTGAGAAAGGCCACCATGAGTGCTCTGGAGTCACACAGCCAACTTTCCTGCCCAGCCTCAGCAGCGCTGCTGCGGGTGGGACAGAGAGGCCATGACACGGGAACTCTGAACTGAATTTGGAGTTTGGACAGCAACTCAATGCAGACTGATAGCAAAGAATGGTGATAATACAAGCAGAAAAAATGGTTAATATTTACTGAGGGCTTCCTATATCTCAGCTTCTGGGCTTTGTACTTCACAGGGTTTATCTTATCCCGAAAAGCAGTTTTATTCAAATGGAGATAATAACAACTACTTCATAAGGTTGTTGGTTTGTAAGGATAAGATACATTTCTTCTTCATTCATTCAGTCAATAAAGTTTTATCAAGAACAGATGATGTGCCGGTGCTTTGGGGGCTGCATCTCTGTGAGCAGAAAAATGCACGTGCTCAACTAGTTCCTGTTTCCTTCCTATCTCACTCCTTGTGAGTCATACAAACTTCTTTCGTAAGCATCTCTTGAGGGTAAAGCACCACACTTCTCAGTTGTTGCATTACACAGAAGCAGAAATTAATGATAAAAATTTCTGTGTATACCCTGGGTTCTGGTTTTCCATGATCAAAACTCATGCCATCAGCAGAGTAGGATAAGGTTGAACCATGGACATTATACTAT
Organism: Carlito syrichta; assembly: GCF_000164805.1. NCBI lineage: Eukaryota > Metazoa > Chordata > Mammalia > Primates > Tarsiidae > Carlito > Carlito syrichta. The sequence goes on along the minus strand of NW_007232173.1, from coordinate 80,299 downwards.
TAGCAAAGTGTAAGGCATGATGGCAATCAAGGATTGGGGATTTTGTTTGTTTGTTTGTTGAGTCAGGAGTTGGTCTCACTCTGTCACTCAGGCTGGAATGCAGTGGCACAATCACGACTCACTGCAGCTTTGACCTCATGGGCTCAGGCAATCCTTCAGCCTCAGCCTCCCAACAAGCTGGAACTACAGATGCATGCCACCATGCCTGGCTAATTTTTTGACTTTTTGTAGAGATGAGGTCTCACTACATTGCCTAGGCTAGTCTCAAACTCCTGGGCTCAAGCAATCCTCTTGCCTCGACCTCCCAAAGTATTGGGATTACAGGCATAAACCACTGCGCCTGACCCTGAGGATTATACCATTAGGATTCAGATCCTGTGTCAGCTTGAATCCTACCTATGCAGGTTCTCAACTAGTTCTTGGTATGGCAGACTGTATCACCAAATATTCAGTTAGTTATCCCTGTCTATGGGAAAGTATTATTCATCTCTGCCCTGTCACACTGAGAGGTCATATGATCAGTTTTAGCCAATAAAATGTAGGTGGAGATGATGTGTGTCACTTCCAGCAGAGTCTTTAAAAGTCAGTGCAGGAACCTAATATGTCCCCTTTCCCTCTGCAGTAATCTAGATGAGGGTCACTCTATCAACCTGGGAGCCATAAACAGGACAATGTGAATTAAAGCCACAGCCAATTTGCAATGAACATCTAGTGTGAATAGGAAATACACCTTTGATGCTGTAAGCCATTGAGATTTGGAAGTCATTTGTTATAGCAGCAAAACCTAGCCTATCCCAATGGATAGAACCATTTACTAGCTTTGTGACTATACACAAATTACTTGTCACATAGGGTTCCCTCATCCAACAAATGGGGATAATAATAGTACTTACTTCTCAGGGTAATTGTGAGGACTAAATGAGACTAGACCAAGACACTGAGGCATTCAGTGTAATCGTTCAACACATTTGTTGCTTTTATCACTCCTTTCATTATCACAACAATTACCTCCTAAACACAGGCTGGAGACATATTTTGACCCTTAATTGCTTTGACCCTTAATTGATGACCCTTAATTCAGTCCAAACAGAAGACTGGAGATTATTGGCTTTTGGTAGACAGAGTTCAAGGCCTGAGAAAAAATTCAAGCTGCTGTCAATTTACAATAGGAACAAGAGATGCGGCTCTATGAGTCAGTGGCATCTTGATTCGACAAACACGAACTGAGAAATAATCTGGAAATTAGAAGAGGTACTTGAGCCCAGCTCTCATGATCTTTCTGGGTCACCTAACTTTCCTGAGTCTCAATTTTCTCACTTAGGAAATGTAACTGTTACGTCAGCCAGTGGAAAGATGGCGAGACAGCACCACCACAGTGGCCAGTGCCAAGCTGGAAAGCATAACCGTGACTGCCTGCTTCCTTCCCTCTCTTCCTACCTCCTTGTGTGCTCTGTTAGCTTCAGGACACTGTCACCTCTCCTCAGCATGACACTTAGGTCCTCTGTGTCCTGACCTCTGCCTCCTCCAGCTTCATCTTGCATCACTTCCTAACTTACTTACACCTGGTCCTCGGGGACACGCTGAGTTGCCTACAGGTACACTGCTTTATGCCACAGCACCTGTCTTCTAGTCTTCAGCCCTCAAGACCTTCTCTCCTTCATGTGTTAGTTCAACGTTACTCATCCTTCAAGAGTCAGCTGACGTGACACCTCCTCCAGGAAGAATACCCGAGCCTCAACGTTGCCAAATGCCCTGACTCTAGGACCTTCTAGCCCTCTGTACCATATTCTCCTGGAATTCTGGACCAGAGATGTCCAAACACTGGGTGGGCATGAGAATCACCAGGAGTACCTGTTAAAAACTCAGCCTCTAGAGTCAGAATCTTTGGGTGTGAGGGTGAAGAATCTATAACAAGTTCTCCAGGGATTCTGCTCTATCTCATGTTTGCAAATTGCTGGGCTAAATAAACCTTCAGGGCACAGATCAAGCCATTTCCAGCTCTCTACTCTCAGTAGCCTGCCCTGGGCTTGGAACCAGGGTACTCAGAAAATGTTACTTGAGCAGAGCCTAACTTTCCCAACAAGGATTGAAGGTGATCACACTCCACCACTCACTGTCCACATCTATGAAAACCAGGGGGCACAGGATGGACATTTTCGCAAAATACAAATATGTAGCCAGTGTATAGGCCAATTACCATCCAAACGGAAACTTTTAGAACAAATCTGAAATGTTAGACAATTTTCATAATTATTACAGACTTACTATTAAGAATATAGTCAAATTTTGAGTTAGTACCACTGACATTTCTTGGTATCATCTGCATTTAGGCTATTTCTGCAGAAATACCTACACATCTATGATACTAGATGATTGCCACCTTTAGGTGAGTTTGATGGAAGGGAAGATTCAGGCCTACATGGAATAAAATAACTAAAAAGTAAATATAGTCCTAGAAGGCTGCTAGCATATAAAATCAATTTTTGCAAAGATTAGCTGGATAATATGCTCTAATCTCTCATATTCTGTTTCACATTATTATTTAAATATTTAAAACATTTGTTGATTCCAAAAGAAGATCTTTTTCCTAAAGTTACTTAGCTAAGGCATTCCCACCTAGTGTTCATTTAAACGGCCAATCTTCCTATTTAAGCATCTGCATGTTCTTAATAATTGTTTTGCACATAAAATGAATCACTTTTCCAGTCATTGTTAATTATCGCAGTGTTCCACTCTTGCAATTGCTTCAGTTATCTGATTGAATTTCAACACAGAAGGCAGGAGAAGAGATGACTGCTCTGAGTCACATCTGCAATCCTTTCTTCCTTTTCCTGGGAAATGACAACTCAGAGAACATGCTAAATCCAAATGACAGCCTTGTCCCCCTCACTGGCTTTGTCTGCTGATTAGACATGATGGCATCCCACACCATCACAAAATCATGGCCATGCTCACGTTCTGAAATGCCAGAAATGAACTCGAACTGGCGTTCCATGTCAGTTTTCCAGAGACAGAGGCTAAAATCACATCGTAGATATGGGCCAAATCCCAGGTCGAAGCCAGAGATACCTTCTGAAGAGCAAGACACCTGCACTACGCCTATCATGAACCCACAAATAAGTGTCACTTGCTGCCATCTTATCTCCCACGAGAGGGTGTTTCCTATTCTGATCATCCACACCACCAACTTCTTTTTTGTTAAATCACCTTCTCATGTTGACCGGCAGGGGGAGCTTATCTCTGAGAGGGTTACACTTTCCTAGTAAAAGTTTGGGAATCCCCATGAGGGAATGGTCTTTCCTGCTTTCTTCCAGATTAAGGAGGGACCCTGGAATTGTCAATCAGGGCTTGAGGGATACAGTAAGTGACATTCAGACTGGAAAGGGTCGAAACAGATGATGTTGCTGACTAGTCACACGACCTTGGATGAGTCACCCCTCTTACTTTCTTTTTTTTTTTTGAGTTGGAGTCTCACTCTGTCGCTCTGGCTGGAGTGCAGTGGCACACTCACAGCCACCGCAGCCTCAACCTGCTGGGCTCAGGTGATCCTTCTGCCCCAGCCTTCTAAGTAGCTGGAATTACAGGCACCGCACCTCCATGCCTGGCTAATTTTTTTGATTTACTGTAGAAACGAGGTCTCACCAAGTTGCCCAGGCTGGTCTCGAACCCCTGGACTCAGGCAATCCTCCCGCCTCAGCCTCCGAAAGTGTTGGGATTACAGGCTTGAGCCATAGCTCTCGGCTTGCCTTTGTTTCTTTATCATCTGTGAAACCTTAGGGGATTGTTTTAAGGATTAAATGAGATGGCATCTTGTGCCTGCATCTAGTAAGCATTCAATACAAGTGAGATGTAGACAGTGTTATTATGATGTAAACAGTATCAATCCCAGCAGTGCATTAATAATGTTTCCTGATGCCCTACCTCATGCCAAGCACTGTTCCAAGATTTCAATATGTGTTAATAAGTTTAATTCTCTTAACAACCCTATAATACAGATACTACCATTACCCACATGTGAAAAATGAAGAAACAGACACAGAGAGGTGAAGTCACTAAACAAGTGAGAGAAGCTTGGACGGCCTTAGGGCTCCAAGGACAGAGCAGTGGAACATCACACTCTAGACCCTGCTGCAAAGAGTCACCTTGGAGTAGAAGCGATAAGTTCACCCCCAGAAACACAAAACCTTAGTGTTAAAAGAAATTGACTATAATTCAACCCTCTAATTGTATAGGTTAAGAAAATGGCACTGGTGCCCAGGGTGAGAAAGCAACATGCCCAAGGCCACACAGAGAGTTAGCAGCAGAATCAGATTGAGAACCAGGTCTCCCAGTTGAACAGTGGTGAGGGTTTCCCGTGTCTCAGATCTTTCCAGAGGCCACAGACTCTGAGAGGTCTCCAGAGTCCCTATTGAATAAACACCTATTGAACCATCTTTCTGGAGAAAGGGTCTATATAGTCATAATACAATCACAATACTATGGTTAACAACAGTCATAATATTTAGGGACTAGTTACTCAGTGCCAGTCCCAACTGAAACACTTTAAATGTCTGAACTTATTTGGGCCCCACAAAAATCCTGTGAGGAGGGTGCTACTATTATCCCTATTTTGCAGGTGAGGAAGCCGAGGCCCAGAGAAGTAAAAGAACACACAAGGCTGGTAAGTGGCAGAACTGGCCTGTGTTAGAAGTTCTGGTTTCTATTTTCCCTGGTCTGGTATTACTGATATTATCAGAACAAATCACTCCAGGTAGTATGTTTCTTTCTAATAATAAGATTTCAAAAAAAAAATAAATAACTGAGACATTCCTTAATTTCAAGGCATTGAAGACCCTATAGATTTTCAGTATATTTAAAAAACCTGGGCAGTCCTTGACATTATGATAATTGGCCTAGATCCAGGTATTTCCATACTGACACATTTCTGTGAGTCAAAGCTAGTATGTTTTGGGGTTATTTCAACTAACCAAGCTTCCTTCTCTCTTAACAAAATGCTCCTCCCCTTTGCCCCACAAACACTGGCAAGAGGGCGGTCTAAACTTGGCTTCAGGATTCAATTCCCAGCTGGGTTGACCTGCAACCTGGTTGTTCAAAGCATTACCATCGTGGCAGAACAAAATCTGGAACTGGGGAGACGTGCCTGATGCCAGCAGCCTATCATTAGGCTGTGACTGGAACTGATTTATTGCTCTGGGATTAGATTCTGTGTGAGGCATTCTGCAGAGAGTTGATCTCTGGCCAAGTCACCAGTATTATTCCCTCCACACTCTTGGCCATATAGAGATAGCAAAGCTTTTCTACAACAGGTGGGTCCGAGGCACATGAGGGAAGAGGAGGACTCACATCTACTTACACTTGCTGAGTGCCAGGCAAGGCCAAGCATTTCACAATATGATCACATTCATTCTTCCCAATGACCTTGTGAAGGAGCTATCCTTATTCGCATTTTACAGATAAGAATACTGCAACTTAGAAAAGGGAGGCTGCCTGCCCAAGGTCAAACAGTGGATGGGTATCAGAAATGGGATTTAAATCCAGGTCACTGGGGCCCATGGACCAGGTGTCACAAGACCCTGAGGTACAGCTGGGTGTCAGGGCCACAGGATGTCAAAGTTACAGATTCAAGACCCTTGGCAATCATTCATTCAATCTTCTCTTCTTGCAAATGAGGTCTGAGGCCCAGAGAGGGCAAGTGACTTGCTAAGCCCACAGAGTAAGGCAGGGCTACTGCTGGGACTCTTTGTCCAATGCTCCTTCCACCTCACTACACCATTTCTTATTGAGGAGAGGAGATTCTATTATTTGCAAAGTTCACTTAAGAGGGAATCCTCAGTTCCTGACAGAGGTCACAGGGCTCTCTTACTCAGATTCCTCCTCTTTGGTTTCCTTCAGGCTCTCAAGGAATGTCTCTTCAAGGAAGTCCAGCTCCTCCAAGGGTACCTGGAGCAGAGAGTTCATACGGCAAACGAGGACTCTGGCCCGGGCATCATAGCGCCCTCGAGAGAGAGAAAAAACACATGCAGAGATAAGCTGTGACAAAGCCCCAGTACTGGAAACATCTTAAATGCACAACTTCATGAGAATCAGTCAAGGGGGCAACAGCATGGCTTCCAGAACAGAATACTACACAACTATTAAAAATGTGCATCAAGCGCAAGGTGGCGTTTCTCACCAGTCAAATCAGCAAAGATCAGTTTTTAAATCCCAAAGTTGTTAAGGTGATAATAAGAATGGGTGCTCAAAGACATCCCTGGTGGGAGAGTGCACTGGGATATACTTTCTAGGGCAATTTAACAGTATGTATCAACAACTTTTTAAAAAGGCACATCGGGGCAACCCTCTCAGGTCCCCTCCCACTGTGGGAGTTTTTCTGTCCTCTTAATAAATCTTGCTTTAAAAGAAAAAAAAAAAAAAAGGCACATCCAGCTGGATGCAGTAGCTCAACCCTATAATCCCAGAACTTTCTGAGGCGAGAGGTTCCATTGCCTGAGTCCAGGGGTTCAAGACTAGCCTAGGCAACTTGATGAGACCTTGTCTCTACAATAAATACAGAAATTAGCTGGGCATGGTGGCGCATACCTGTAGTTTCAGCTACTTGGAAGTCTGAGGTGGAAGGATCACCTGAGCCCAGCAGGTCAAGGCTGTGGTGCCGTGTGTATGCCACAGCACTCCAGCCTGGGTGACAGAGATTCCAACTCAAAAAAAAAAAAAAAGGTCACATCCCCTTTGTCCAAAAATTCAATTTCTGAAATTCTAATCTTAAGAAAACAAACCTAAATGTAGAAAATATTTAGTAAAGAAAGGCACTACTGATGTATTTATAACCTAAAATTGGAAACAATATGGAGATTTCCAACATCAGGGAAATAGTTAACTACACACATCCAACCAGTCAAAAACTATAGGGCCATAAAAAATGATTCCCAGGAAAAATCTGTAATAACTCTTGAAAATAAATGCTTAGCTGGAATGTAGTAGTGCATTGCCTGTAATCACAGTTACTTTGGAGGCTGAGGTGGGAGGATTGCTTGAGTCCCGGAGTTTGAGACCAGCCTGGGCAACATAGCATGACCCCATCTCAATTTAAAAAGTAAATAGAATAAAAAAAGAGACTGTTCTGTTTGGATATTGTAAATAGGGGAAAAAGAACATAAATGCTTTTGAAATGAAATATGTTTTTTTAAATGGATCGAAGATTGACTTGATAATATGTCACAGGGTCCCAACTAAGAAACAAAACACTGCATAGGAAAAAAAAAGTGAAGGAAACACGTTGCATTTTTTTTCTTTTTAAAAATTATGAGGTCAGGCACAGTGGTTTATAACTGTAATCCCAGCACTTTGGGAGGCCAAGGCGGAAGGATTGCTTGAGCCCAAGAGTTGAAGAACAGCCTGGGTAATGTAGTAAAACCTCATCTCTACAGAAAAATAAAAAAATTAGCTGAGTGTGGTGGTGCGTGCCTTAGTCCCAGCTACTCAGGAGGCTGAGGTAGGAGGATCGCCTTAGTCCAGGAGGTTTAGGCTGTGGTGAGTCGTGATCATGTCACTGCTTCCATCCTGGGGACAGAGTGAGAATCTGACTCAAAAAAAAAAATTATCCATAATAAACCTAGGTTAACTTTATAATCAGAAAAATTAATCTGTCAAAATTTACCCCAAAGCATCTGTCCCCACTTGAATTATACAGCCCAGCAGTTTGTAAGAATATGTTTATATCTGGTTAGTAGAGAGCGTGGGACCTGAATGGGATAAAATGAACCAACCGTATGGAAAGGATCTCTGTCTCCAGACAGTACTGCAATGGATGGATCCTACACAGAGTGACCCTTTTCAACCAGGACTCTGATTCCATCACCAGCCTGAGCTGTCAATCCCCACCCCATCTGCCAGAGAAAGTGTCCCTGTGGCAAGAGACACTTCTGGGTCTTCTCTTGGGTAACCTCAGAACATGACAGCACCCAGCCACCCAAGCCAGGACGGAGGCCCCACGATCCTCACCTGCAATGTCTCCGAGTCTGGAGACAACATCTCTGTTGTATTCGTTTTGCCTTCTCTGGTCTCTATGGCTCCTGCCTGGCTCAGGCCCCTGCACCTCTTCAGAGCTTATGCCGAGCAAACCCTCACTGGTCCCTCCACCCATAGCTCTGCCCGCAGAACCAGGACGTGCCTGGTGGCCCAGCATGTGGGGATCACCTCTCGCCCTCAGCCCCAAGCACGCCGGATGGGGGATGCCCTCCCCATCTGCCCACGGAGGAGGTCTCAGCCTTCCAGTGTCCAATTCGAACAGTCTCGGTTTTAGTAACCCCCTCTGCTGTTTTCTATCCAAGGGGCTTTGGTCACTTTACCCCTCTGATCCTGTGTTTCCTGAGATAAGAAGTATAAATCACTTACAACTGTGTTTCATGCAAAGTAAGCTGTATTAGTTCCCTATTGCTGCTATAACTGATGACCAGAATTGGTGGCTTAAGCTACTACAAATGTATTATCTTCCAGTTCTGGAGGCCAGATATCCTAAAATCAGAGTTGTGTTCCTTCTGGAGGCCCTTGCAGAGAAACCTGTTTTCTTGCCTTTTCCAGTTTCTAAAGGCCACCTGTGTTCCTTGGCTTGTAGCCCTGCCCTCCAATCACTCCAGCCCTTGCTCCAGTGGTCATATCTGCTCTTACTGCCTGCTGTCTCCCTCTTCTAAAGACCCTGTGATTACATGGGCCTAATAATCTCCCCATCTCAAGATGCTTCACATAATCACACCTGCAAAATCCCTTCTGCCATGTAGGGTAACATATTCAAAGGTTCCAGGGATTAGGACGTGATATCTTTAGGGGGACATTATTCAGTCACTTAAGCCTTGACCTTTTGTCTTCCCCCCAAGATGTGGCTTCACTATCACCCCCTCTTTGAACCTCTGCATCACTCCTTCCTTTGGGAGTCGGTGGTGACCTACACAGCCCTCTCTGTCGGCATCTGCCCCATCTGATTGTGCTTACTCATCTGTTTATCCAACCCTAGCATCTACCTGGGTGTGGCACATAGTAAGAGCTCAAAAAATGTTTATTCGGTGAATGAATAAACTCTTCTACTCTTTATGTCAAATTCCTTAAACAGAGGGTGCCAAAAAATGTATACACATTTTAAGAAAGGAAAAATATATACCGATAACAAAAGATGAATACAAATCACGTTTGACTTCTGCAATTACAAGAGGTGCTCAAAGTGGTTATTATCAGCATCCAGACACTTCTGAAAAGTACTTTGAAAAGCAACACATAGATAACATCACTTAAAATGTGTATACCTTTTTTTGGCAACCCTGGTATTTCAAGTACTGACAGGCTTCCAAATTGGATCTTTTTGACCAAGAGGGAAACACACAAGGACCTGGCACTGGGCTACTCTGCACCTGCCTTCCGTGGGTGCACAGGCCCTGTGAAGACATGAGCTGTCTGAAACTCCATCATCATTATCTGAAGAGCTTGCCAAAATTGAGTTTCCTGAGTCCTGGTACGTGGGACCCTCTTTTCCCTGGCCTCTGGTTTCCATGTGAGGGACTGCTTCACATGACACAGCCCCTGAAGTCTCGAAGTTTGAGGTTTCAGGTTCAGCAAAAGAAGTCAGTACCTTCTTTGGCCCAAGGCCTTCGGAGTGAGCCACAGTCTTCCAGGGCTGCCGGCATCAGCTGCCCTGTGGCTTCCCTGGATAAGGAACTACCTACGTGCCAGGGAACAGACATTGCATGTTGTGTCTTGGCATTACTAGGTCAATTAAAGCTACATGGACAAAAGAGCTCCTTGCTGCCTTGTAGGAACAAAGACTGTTGTGCCCAGGTGATAATCGGGTTGTGGAAGCCAAGTCTTGACAATGATGACTAATTGGTGGCAATTATAGTTAGCAGCTAATGGTTAATAGTTCCATGGTAATCTTAGGCACGGGGCTCTGAACCTCTGCCTCGTGTAGGGGTCATTTCAAGGACCTTGGTGGCAAGCCTGCTGGTCTCGGAGCTGAGGTTCCATTTAAGGCAGGTGGTATAAGGTGTGTTCCCTCTGGAGGCTGTAGGAGAGAATCTCCTCTCCTACAGGGTGGTGGAATCAGGGTATGGTTCCCCTGACTACCCAGGATATTGGCATTCTCTGGCCTGGGCTCTACTGTCATCTTACTGGTGACCAACCCCATCTACCTTGGGGCTCAGACCACAAGCCTGAGCATTGCTTTCTTTCTTTCTTTTTTTGAGTCAGGATCCCACTATGTTTCCCAGGCTGGAACGCAGTGGTGCAATTATGACTCACTGCAGCCTCAACTTCCTGGGCTCAGGCGATTCTTCTGCCTCGGCATCCCAAGCAGCTGGGACTGCATGCCCAGCCAATTTTTAAATTTTTTTGTAGAGGTGAGGTCTTGCTATGTTGCCCAGGCATGTCTCTAACTCCTAGGCTCAAGTAATCCTCTCACCTCAGCCTCCCAAAGTGCTGGGATTATAGGTGTGAGCCACAATGCCCGGCCCTGGGCATCATCCTTTGTCCTGACATCCTGTCCATCATCAAATGCTGACAGCTGAACCTCCAAAACAAATCCTAGGTGTGATCACTCTTCTCCATCTCCACTGCCACCGCAATGACCGTCACCCTCCAGCCCCCTCACAGGTCTCTCATCCTTCATTCCAGCCTCTGCATTCACGTGCCACATAGCCGCCAGAGAGACTCTTTGAAGTCATCAATCTGATCGTGTTCTCTCCCAGGCTTAACACTCTCCAATGGCTCTCCAGCACTCTTAGAATAAAATCCCCATTTCTTCCCATGATCGCAAGACTGTATATTACCCGGTTCCTTCCTGCCATCCTCTCGCACCTCACCTTCTACTCATCCCTGCTCCATGCAGCAGCATCTGTCCTGACAAGAAGCCAAGTTCATGGCTGCCTCAGGGCCTTTGCACTTGCTGTTCTCATAATCTGGGAAGCGCCTCCTCCAGAACTCTGCTTGGCTGGCTTTTTACCATCAGTCAGGCTCAACTTAAATATCACCTCCTGGCCGGGCTCGGTGGCTCAACCTTTAATCCCAGCACTTTGGGAGGCCGAGGTGAGTGGACTGCCTGAGCCCATAGATTCAAGTCCAGCCCAGTCAACTTGGCGAGACCTTGTCTCTACAATAAACCAAAAATAGGCCAGGCTCAGTGGCTCAGCCTGTAATCCCAGCACTTTGGGAGGCCAAGGCTAGTGGATTACCTTTGCCCACGGGTTCGAGACCAGCCCAGGCAACTCAGGGAGACCTTGTCTCTACCATAAATAAAAAAATTAGCTGGGTGTGGTAGTGCTCATCTGCAGTTCTGGCTACTTAGAAGGCTGAGGCAGAAGGATCACTGGAGCCCAGCAGGTCGATGCTGGGGTGGCTGTGAGTGTGCCAAGAATGTATTCCAGCCTGGGTGACAGAGTGAGATTTCAACTAAAATATATATGTATCACCTCCTTGGAGAAGCCAGAACCATCACCTGGTCCCCACTACCCTGTTTCCTACCACTGTTACATCTGTGTATAGGTTTATTGTCTGGTTCTCCCCATCAGAATGACAGTCCCACAAAGGCAGGAGCCTCCATCGTGGTCCTTGCTGTTTTCTCAAGGCCTGGGACGACACTTGGCAGTTAGTAGCTGCACAGTTAAGATGTATTGACTCATTCACAGATCAAAGTTCTCCCTTGCTTGTCAGGGTTCTCTGCTGTGCCTACCAACCCCAGGCAGCACAACAGACCTTTTCCTGCTTCCCATATCCACCTGAGACTTACCCTCCCTTTCAAGTACACTCCAAGTCCTGCTCCCCCAGGGGGCAAGGCAGAAAGTGTACTAACTGGTTAAGGCATCTCCCCTCCTCTGGGTAGAGTTTTCTTTTATAGTGGTGAGTATCCTTAAATATCAGCCTTTTTTTTTCTTTAAGAGAAAGGGTCTCTTCTGTCACCCAGTCTGGAATACATTCTTGAACTCCTGGGCTCAAGCAATCCTCCTGCCTCAGCCACCTGAGTAGGTGGGACTACAGGTACCACCACGCCCAGCTAATTAAAAAAATTTTTTTTGTAAAGACAAGGTCTCACTATGTTGCCCAGGCTGGTTTCAAACTTCTGGCCTCAAGCAATCCTCCCACTTTCACCTCCCAAAGTGCTGGGATTACAGGTGTGAGTCACTGCCCTTGGCCAAATGTCAGAGTCTTGACCATGCCTGAAACATTCTTTTCTAGACCTGCTCCTCATCCAGTTCATTCCTCCAATGTCACCTCCTTGGAGAAGCCCTCCCTGACCCAAGCCACCACTTTCTACTCCCTTACCATGAGCTATTTCTTCTTAGCACCGTTAAAACTGTACATTTTTATTTGCCTACTGTCTCTCCCTTTAGAATATAAGCTTCAAATTCACTGTGCTTCCCTAGACATAGGCCTGGGCCTAAAGCAAAGCAAAGGTTTAATATATTTGTATGGGTGAAAAACGGAATATTTGTAGGAACGAATGAATGAATGAGTGGACCTCTGCTGGGAGACATCCAAGCAGAGGAAGATGATTATTTTGGATGAGATCTGTATCCCCTTTTGGCAGAAACGTTCTGTGATCAACAATCATATTAATCAGGAAGCTTCATTGATCTGCTGCTCACCCTAGCCCAGAGCCCCTGGCACACCCTTGACATGTGTGGGTTTACTGAATCCTCACAACCACCCAAGGAGGCAGGTGCTGAAGGAATTCCATCTTATCGAAGAGTAAACTGAGGTCACCTGCCCAGGTTCACGAGGTGGATCAGAAGCCGTGCCCTTGACCCAACCATGGCCATGAGCCAGAATCTCTCCAATGCCTTCCTGTTGCTTTTGGCCTCCACTGCATCCTCACAGCCTCCTTCCAAATGTGAGTCAGTCTAACATGCCCCGCTGCTGCTCAGATTCCAGTCCATGCCTGAGCCAGGGCTTTTGGAACCTGCTGACTCTCCCCATCAGAAGATCTATGGGTCAGCCTCAGGGTGCCTGTTCCCTCTCAAAAGTCCAATGTCAAAGGGACTAGAAACAGGCCAGCAGTGATAGGATGACATGGAGACTTGGACTCACTACACAGCAGTGGTTCTAAACTTTAATGAGCAATAAAGGTCACAGAGATGTTCATGAAAAGTCAGCTTCCCTGGCCCCACAGCAGGAGGTCTGGGGTTTAATGAGCCCCCAGGTGATTTGAAGCAGGTGGTTCCGACCCCTAGAAACAGCAGTGGGCTCCTCTACCCATTCTGAGCTGGTATAGATGGAGGCAGGGGTGTGATACGACGGCTCCTCCTGTCACTCCCACAAAGGCAAACAAGCACCCATATCTGCTGTTAAGTGCCAGGCATCATGTGAGGAGCTTGCATTCTGACTGCCAATCCTCCCAGCGGTCCTAGGAGGTTGTTCTGATGATGCCCCATTTTGCAAATGAGGGAAAAACAGGAGCAGAGAGGTTAAAAAACTTTCCTAAAGTCACACAGCTGAGAGACTGTTGGAGCTCGGATTATAATCCAGAATTATCTGATGCCAACATTTCTGCTCGTTTCATTGTCTCTTAAAGGGAATTTCCCTACTGTTGAGTGAGTTTGGGATTCCAGGACAATCCGCCAGCTGTGAATCCTACCTTCTGTGCACACAGGGTATATTCACAATCCCAGGGATAGCCCTAAACCATAGGCCACAGGCACACCTAAACTATACACATCAACTGGGCAGCTAGTTCTTTGTAAAACCCAGGGAATGGGGAGGATGACCCAGGGATCTCAGCTCTGCCACCAGGGGCAGGAGTGTGCCGGCCACCCAGAACTACGGGACAACCTTGGTGCCCAGCCAGACACACAACTGCGTACTGTGGGAGCCCTTGGAGCCTAAGGGTTCCCTTGGTACCCCTGGTTTAGGAAGAGAAGGGACATGTCCAGAGCCAGCCTGTGTGTTTGTGACAGCCAGGGCCAGGATCCACACTTCTGGCCTCCTTCCCCGCCAGCATCTCAGAATGCACAAAAGCTACTGCATTTTTGACTTCACTATCCCACACTGTCTTGTGCATCAAAGGAGAACCCCTGGAGTTAGCCAATAAATGCAGTTGCACCCCTGCGTTGTGACCCTCCCCCGACCCTCCCCACATTTCCAAAGCCAAGGCCCCAAGGAGAGGGTGGTGTAGCCTCCCATCTTAGGCAGTGAGCCAGCCTCTATTCTCAGCAATGGCTCCAACTCTGAGTACCATGGTGCGACTGGGGTTGACCTTGTACCTTCTGGGAGAGCTACAAGGGAGTCCAAACCTTTGGAAGGAGATCATGGTCAACTTCTTCCTTTGGAGGCTGCCTTGCAGACCAACGAGTAGGAGCCCAGAAGCAGAAACTTCAGCCTTTGTCACACAGATCTGGGTTTACATTTTTATCTGACTACCTGGCTGAATGACTTCAAGTAAGTCACTTAACCTCTCTGAGCCTCAGTTTCTTCATCTGTAAAAGGGGAATAAGTATATCTTATTAACCTGGAATTTGCTGAGGTGCAATGAGAAGGTGCATATGTGAGTCTGACAGTACTTGGGACATAGTAAACGCTCAACATGGGGTGGGTAATGTTGCTTTTTTTTTTTTTGAGTTGGAGTCTCACTCCGTCGCCCAGACTTGAGTGCAGGAGCACACTTATAGTCACCCCAATGTCAACCTGCTGGGTTCCAGCGATCCTTCTGCTTCAGTCTTCCAAGTAACCAGAACTACAGGTGTGCGTTACCATGCCTGGCTAATTTTTTTGATTTATTGTAGAGACAAGGTCTCGCCAAGTTGCCGGAGCTGTTCTGCGTGGGCACAGGTAATTCACTCGCCTTGGCCTCCCAAAATGCTGGGATTACAGGCTGAGCCACCAAGCCTGGTCAATATTGTTCTTTGTATGGTCAATTGTCCTGTTTCTTCCATCTTCTGGTAAGCCATGCTAAGAAGCCACTCTCTGAGGCTGGGCCACCAGGCAAGACTGGGGACTGCCCGCTGCCATGCCAGGGCAGGGGCTCATTGTCCCTGTTCTCCCTGGATCTGAGGACACACCTTGCAGATCACACACACACAGCTGCCTATCCTGCCCACTGCACTACCATCCTTTGTTTTACCAATTTTTCTAATTACACATTTTTTCAAGAACGTCTATTATTTATCTTCATTTTTACTCTAAGTGAATTTTGTTCCTATAAAGAAGACATGCCATATTCTAGTCCCATGCACCCTGTTCATTGCTGAGTATGGAGTTAAGCCTCTTCGTGTGCCCAGGACCATCACTTTGAGAGGTTGAGCCTGGCTATGGAGCCCTCACAGAACCGTTCGACTCAGACCGTTTTGGGCATGATTCCTGCCTTTCTACCTCAAGGCTGAGGACAATTAAGGGTGTTAAGGTGGGGGAAAGCCTACTTCAAGTGGTTGTGGAAGCGCACGGCAGAGAGGAGGGGCCGCTCTGAGACCCTCCTCACTTCCACCTTCTCAGACGCAGGACCAGCGAGACTGGCTGCTCCTCTGGCTCCTGCCACACGGGGTGGCTGCTCTCCCAACAGGCCTCACCAACTCTCTTAAAGTCAGCGGTAGGAAACTATTGGTGGGGGGAAGGGAGGTGGGATTAAACATAGTAAATATCTATCTGGGGATGGGTAGACACCCCTTATCAACAAGGGTGCCTGAACGAAACATATTTGTATACCTAACCCTTAACTGTACCCCACAATATCAAAATAAAAAATATTGATTAAAAAAAAAATAAAGTCAGCGGTAGGGGTGGGGTCTCCATCTCTCTCCGTGCGAGAAGCAGAACAGCAGTCAAGAGGTGGACTCATAAACCACAGGGCCTGGGTTGGCATCCTGACCCTTCGCTTTCCCACTGTGTGACCTTGGGCAGGTAATTTCATTCTCTGTGCTACAGTTTTCTCTGCTGTAAACTGGGGACAGTAATAGCACCGACCTCGTAGGATCCTTGTGGGGCTGAAATGAATTGGAACCCATAAAGAAAGCACTTAGCTCAGAGCCAGGCATACATACTGTAGGCACCCCATGAGCATCAGCTGTTAAAATTATTCCTGGTGCCTTGCATGGGGCCGGGCACACACAACGGGAGTTCGGTTCTCATCTGCTGAATGGATGAACCACATTGTTTCGACACTGATAACAAATTGTCTGAGTCTCAAGACGGAGAACCCAGCAACCAGGTGACAATATTTGCATTTCACCGCAACTAGAGACTAACATCTCAAAGCCCTTCTGATTCATCAGGGAGGTAAGGTTCACAATCCAGTAATAAATACCAGATCAGAAAGTGGAGCCAAGTTGGCGGTCAAGATTGCTGTGGCCTGTGTGCGTGAGCCTCCTCTGGTCCCAAGGCCTGAAGCTGATCCTCCCTTTGGATTCAGGGTACAGAGGGCAAAATGCATGACGCTGTGCAAGTTTCCTGGGCACCCATACAGAGTTCACAGTGAGGGGTGATTTGCCTTAAACAGAATTTTGAAACTTTCCTTTGAAATGTGACCCTGGGCTACTCAGCCTCCTAAGCCTTAACTTTCTCCCCTGTATGTGGGGATAACAGGCCACCTCAGCAGATCTGAGAACTACAGACAGTGGCTCACAATCTCTATAAGGGGTCTGGGAGAACAACTGGAATGCAGATGATAAAGGTCACTAAATGCAAATAGACTGGCCCCACCTGAGAAGGCCAAATGTTCAGTTTTGCTTTCTCGAGGACATTTAGTGATTGTATGGAGACACTTTTGGTTGTCCCATCCCAGGGAGTGCCACTGGCATCTCTGGACAGAGGCCAGGGATGCTGCTGAACATCCCACAATGCACAGGACAGCCCCCACAACAGAGAGTTAGCCAGCCCCGCACATCAACAGGGCCCAGGTTGAGAAACTCTTATTTAGAGTGACCAGCTCAGATTCAGTTTAACCTCATCATATGAAAGACTCATTTTCTCAGTTGCGTGAGTAAAGTGCTTCGTGGCTGCTGTTAGACAAGGAGAAAGCGATCAGCAGAAAATTCCACCCAACTGCCAATATGGCATCGTTTTATGACTAAGATCCCAACGCTGTCAGTAAAGGTCAACCTTCCAGGAAGTTCTGAGAAATGCAGCTTTTCATGTTGATTTCCTGGGTTGATTCCAGGACTAATTGACCTGCCTCACACCCAGGAAGAAAACTTGCAGCACAGAGAGCCTCCTTCTCTGCTGTGGGTCCCCACCCATCAGTCTGGAGGAGGAGGACAAACCATCCTGCCTGGCATCTAGCTCGTTCCAAAGAAAGGCTGCCCATCCCTCCACCCCTGCCCTCCTCCGGCCCTCCTTCCCTCCCACAGATACTAAGTGCCCGCCAGGCATCCACCAGTGTTGCAGATACTGGAATATAACAGTCAACAGGCCAGGCAAGGGTGTGGTCTTCATGGAGCCTGAAGGGAAGGACCTGGACAGCCAGCCCCTCTATGAAACCAACCTTTTCCTTACAAGATCCTTGACCATGTTCTTAGGACCCAAGACAGTTAAAAAACATTTTTTAATGGAGCATCTACCTTTTGCCCCTTATTTGTATTCAAAATCGCAGTTCAGAGAGGTTAAGTGACTAGACCAAAGTCACACAAATGAGAGTCTCAGAGGCAGGATGAGTTTTGCCACTTGACCACGACCCACTGTCACTCCAGCAGCGCTCATGGCTTGCTCTGTGCTGGGCACTCTACATAGATTAGCTCATGCGCTCCTCACTGCTACCCTATCAGGTAAAGACTACTGTTATTCCCACTGGACACTTGAGGAAACTGAGGCACAGAGACATTCAGCAACTTGTCAAGGTAGAGCTTGAACTTTCAACACCCGGGCAGGATGACACCTCAAATGCTCCCCGTTCTCAGTCCCTGATTATTTGTTAGAACAGATAAAGAGGTCAGACACGACAACTGTCAGCAAGTCACTCCCCTCGCCGGGCCTTGGTTTCCCCATATAAATGATGTTAGGGTAGTCTTGGTGATTTGAGGGTCCACCCTACCTCTGACCTCTGAAGACCGTTTGAGTCCTGGCACCTGCTCCTTGGTTCCCGGTGTGCCACTAATGCTGCTCCTGTTCTCAGCTGCCGGCATCTGGCAGTGATATCAGAGAAACCAAAGGCACCTCCCAGATGTTATCAGGGACTGGTATTATTTAGACATGAGGCCTTATCATAGTCCTGTGGGGATACCTTGGTTCCCCAACCCTTGTGGGTAAAATCTGCCAAGGTTTTGGTTAATAGCACTTGTTTTTAGAGTGTCCAGCTCTGCCACCTACCAGCTTAGGCAACTTACATCACCTCTCTGGGCCTCAGTTTGCTCATCTGTAAAGTGGCAATGCCTACATTCAAGGATGGCTAT
The DNA here is from genome assembly GCF_000164805.1 of Carlito syrichta. NCBI lineage: Eukaryota > Metazoa > Chordata > Mammalia > Primates > Tarsiidae > Carlito > Carlito syrichta. Next base: position 61,952 of record NW_007232173.1, on the reverse strand, counting down.
GAGGATGAAATGAAACAATGACTGACAAGGGCCAGGTGCGGTTACCAGCATGTAAATGGTGCTTAATAAATGGTGGTGAGGCGAATAGACTGCCTGAGCCCGCGGGTTCAAGACCAGCCCAGGCAACTTGGCGAGGCCTCATCTCTACAGTAAAATAAAAAAATAGCTGGGCATGATAGCGCATCTGTAGTTCCGGCTACTTGGATGGCTGAGGCAGAAGGATCGCTGGAGCTCAGAAGGTCGACACTGGGGTGGCCGTGAGCATGTGTGCCACTGCATTCCAGCCTGGGTGAAGGAGTAAGACTCCAACTCAAAAATAAAAAATTTAAAAAATTAAAAAAAAAAAAAAATGGTGGTGATAGTCAACAGAAATTTAAAAGACAATGTTGGTTTAGATGTCACCTATGAGAATGCCCCTGGGAGGCAAAATAGGAGCAACCGCCGCAATCACCTCGCTGGGGGATCAGGAGTCAAATGCCCTCATGGACCTTTAGCACCATGCCTGGCACACAGCAGACACTCAGCGCATGGTGGCTGGGTCACTACGATGGTGATAATATTCAACTCCAAGTGTGGAGGTGCTGCTCCGAGCCTCAGACAGATCACTGTGCAAACGCAACCTCTCTTCAAAAGTCCAGGAGGCTCAGATATTATTATCCTTCCTCACTTCTGTTAAAACAATAGTGATACAAAATCATGCTTTAATGAAATAGGTGAAAACTCCTGAGACTGCATGGCCCCTGAAAATGTAAACCACAGTGGGTGTAGACAGAAAGTGTTCCAAACTCAGTCTGTAGTCTGGGTGTTCTCAGGCCCACTCAGCACTCCCTCGCGGGCACCTGGCCCCCTCTGCCACAAGAAGCATCACTGAAGGTCCTGTGAGCAGAGGCTGGACCCAGTCATCACCGGAGGTCCCATGTGGCTCCACGACATGGAGTTAAAATGTTTTGTGTGGGCTGGGTGTGGTGGCTCACACCCGTAATCCCACTACTTTGGGAGATGGAGTCGAGAGGATTACCTGTGCTCAGGGGTTCAAGACCAGCCTGGGCAACATGATGAGACCGCATCTCTACAAGAAATTTAAAAATCAGCCAGACGTGATGGCGCATACCTGTGGTTCCAGCTACATGGAAGGCTGAGGCAGAAGGATCGTCAGAGCCCAGCAGGTCAAGGATGTGGTGGCCATGAGTGTGCCCCTGAACTCCAGCCTGGGCATCAGAGTGAGACTCCGACTCAAAAAAAAAATGTTTTGTGTGGATGGCGAAGGCCCAAATATATTCTTTGGGGGGTCGAACTTAGAGCAGTGTTCTTTGGACTATAAAACACATAGGTTTGCCTGGGTGCTTACCACCACGCAGATCCTGACTCAGCGGGTCAGTGGGTATGCATTTCTCATAAAATGTACAACCTTCATAACAAGAAGCCCCAAGGCAGAGTAACCTATGTGTCCTGCAACCCTGGCAGACACTGTCTGCACTGAACAAACTTGATTAGCAAGCAAGCATGAGAAAGCAGCTCAGATGACCTGTTGGGCGGCTTGCAGGAAGGCCCAGCTCCCTGCTCTCTTAGGGTCTCTGAAGACTCCCTCACATAAGCCTCACTGGAGACACGTGCAGGGACTCCTGAGACAGGATCCCCATGCCTTTGCAGCTGGCAGTGGGCAACCAGAATTTCAGGGCTGAGCCTCACCTCTGAGTCCTCTGTCTCGAGCCCCTGGTCTCTGGTATGTCGGCAATTTTGCTGCCTCTTTCCTCAGAATGGCTCATGAAGCAGCCCCTCGCCCCTCACCCCTAGGCTCTGCAGCCCTTGTGAAAGCCATCCCACCCTCCTCACTCCCTCCACTTCCCTGCCCCCCATTTGGCCAGAAGCCCACCCAACCATACTGATGCCTCACTGACCTTCCTCTGTTGCTCTTTCCCCTTAAGCTCCTGCTGGCAAAATTCTGTTCTTCCTCTTCCCACTATCGGGGTTTCAGCAAGGAGCAGGGCAAAATTTCCCTATTACAGGGCTTGGAGGCTGTTGGGGATTTCATTTCAACGTTAGGTGTCCTCTCCCGCTTGCCTCAAGGATGAATACCAGAGGTCGTCAATGATGAAACTTCTCCCCAGTTTAGAGAATATGAGAAGCCACATATGCAATCACAGGGGAGCCCAGGCTGGCAGTGGAGGCTCAGACCAAGGGCGTGGGTGGAGATGGGGAAGGGGCCAGGTCCAAAGGCTACTTGGAAGGGAAAGTCACAGGCCTGTCATGAGAAACAAGTAAAATAAATGCAGAAGGCACCACATGGTGTTGGGGTGAGCAGAGGGTTCACCAGCTCATTGATGACACTGGCATCCCTCTTCTTCCTAGTGCCAAGGCCATGAAGATCTGGCCCCAGGTGCAGGCACCTATCGCCAGCTTCAATGGCCAGGGATGAAGATGGGCACCCACAATTTACAGAGCTTAGAAAATCAACTTACCATCCTTGAGTGAGAAGCTCAGAAGGTCCTGGGGAAACAGAAGACAGGAATCAGTGACAACTTGATATGTAATCAGTTCACTCATTTGACAAATGTTTACTGACTCCTCCCAGTGGAAAAACAAGGCCTCTACCTTGGATTCTAGAGGGGAGCCAGATACTAAACATGCAGGCAAAGGAAGTAAGAAATCAGTGAGAGCTTTGCCTAGAGAACAAAAGAAGACAGGGGCTGTTTTAATCAATACACTTGCCCCACCAACAGCCTGTGTCACAAACTCTGTCTGTATTAACTACACACACAACTGGTGACTGACGTGTTCAAAGACACACAGAAAAGTTCTGAAAAGAGGCATTACAGCTTGGGAGAATGCAGGCTCTGGAGTCAGACTGCCAAGGTTCAAATCCTGGCTCAGTCACTTATCAGCTGAGTGACCTTGAGCAAGTTACTTAACCCTTCTGTGCTTCAGTTTTCTCAATTATAAAATGGGGATGGTTGTACTACCTACCTTATAACATTGCTTTGAGAATTAAATGAGTTGATTTTTATAAAGGTATTAGAATATAATAAGCACTATAAGTCAGCAATAAATAATTTAACATCAGTTATGATCATCATCACATGCTATTATGACATATTTATCATCCACCACCCTTTCCCATGAAGCGGTTTTCTGACTGACTTTGAACGAAAATGATTTGTTCTACTGTCCCTGGCAAATGCCACCAGGGGTTAGGTGTACCTGAGTGATCACCAATGGGTCTTTCTTCAAGATGGGGTCCTTCAATAAAATCTCAACAAACACATCTGCTCCTTCGCCTCCCAGGCCATTGGCAAAAGCAGTCATGGTCGGCAAGACGGTTTCAGACAACTCCAGCCACTTCACGAGGCCTGCCATGAACTCTGTGCAGAACGAGCTGAAAGGCACATGTGACTTAGATTCTGAAGTTCCTCAGAGCCCAGCTTCATGAGGCTGCTGGCAAGTGTAGATTAGTCGTGGTCATGGATGTGACCAGCTGACCCACACACCACTTAGCGACTGTGGCCCATGAATACAGACAGGGAGGCGAAAACCTCACCTGAGGTGATGTGGACATTAGCTTCTTCTCCCACCAAAGCTTTTTACCACAGAGGCTGATGATACAGCGAAGAGGGCAATGGACAGCCACTGGTCACATGCCCTGGGCCTGGGCTATGCCGGGGACTGAGGCTTCAAAGGTGACAAGACTCCATCTCTGACGAGGAAGCTCACAGCGGGTGGAGACACTCGGGTGACTGAGGGAGGAATCAAGTCCTAGGCAGCTCCCAGAGGGACCCCACATCCACCTGTGGAGGTGGCAGCAGCGACTAGAAAAGTCTTCCCAGAGAAGGCCTTCTGATGCCCTGGGACATTGCCAAGGATGTGCTTTCTGGAAGAAGTCGGCTGCCGCAGAAGTGGATAAAGTGAGGGGAAGAGTGCGCGCCTCACCCTGAGCACTGCCACTGTGGGTCCCTGTCCACAGCGGCACTTGTGTGGAGTCCTGCAGGAGCCCCCGGGAGGATGGGGTGCGGGCTACCCTAGAGGAAAACGACCCCTAGAAGCCGAGACATGGGGGTGGGAGCCCAGGGCATCCGGGGGCCCCCAGAGAGTCCACATCAGGTTTTGGATGCAGAGCCACCTGTGGGGACAGGTGTAAACAGGAGTCAACTAGGAGGTAATTATGCAGTCCAGGGGAAAGGCTGCCACCCCAAACCAGGTCTATTCCAAAATCAGAGTCCCAGCCTGCCTCACGCTGCACAGCCCTGACATCAGCACTGACTTCTGCACCCTGTAGGGACTGTGACTGGATCAGGGTAGACTCAGGGCTCCCAGTGGTGGGGCGACCTCAGAATGCTCAGTCTCCCTCCCCACCTCCGCCCTCTTACCATGAGCCCAGCCACCACATTCGTTAGAGAGGCAGTTGAGTGGCAAGAGCTCTGAGGCCAGGCTCCCAGTGGGAGTGGTGAGGAGCTCAGGTTCAAGTCCTGGCCTCGCCTTCACTACGGTCAGATTCCTGGGAAGCTGCCCCGAATGGAGCTGGTTAGGGCTCCCCTTGGAAGCTACACATGTGGGCAGGAAGGGTGGAAGCAGAGCCGGGCAGTGGGAGCAATGGAGGCCTCAGCCCATTCTGTAGGGAGGTGAGTTCCCTTCAGAGCTGCCCCAGTGAGGTGAGAGGACTGGGCCTTCATATTTCAGTCCCTTATTGGATGCAGTCACGCCAGGGAGGGGCCAAGGTGGCTCTCTTCAGCTGGGTGGGCCCCAAAGAGGACACAGTTTGGGGCTGTGTTGGTGGCCCTCCCAGCAGCTAGGGGTGAAAGTCCTTCATTCTTGAAAGGGCATCTGAGCAGCGAGCACCTTGAGAAAGTATCTTGACCTCTCTGTGCCTCAGTGTCCTTATCTGAAAAATGGATTCAAGAGACCAACTTCATGAGGTTGGTCAAAGAAGAAATGAGATGACACAGATAATGCACCCAGAGCAGGACTTGGCATGTAGTAGATACACAGCTAGCTTTTTAACAGCATCAGGTTTCTATTTACAAGGTGACAGAGGGAGGCAGTAGAGGGTAGGGTAAAGGGTCGGACTCTGAAGTCCAACCACCTGGCGGAGTCCTGGCTCCCTGGGTGATGGGCGCTGTGTCCTCATGTCACCTCTCTCAGCTTCATTTTCCTCTGAGGTAACATGTGGATGATAACAGGACCTGCCTCACAGGCCAGTTGGGAAGATTAAATGACATGGTAACAGGGTCTGGCACCAGTAAACCCTCGATAAATGTTAGCTACTGCTATTACAATCATTATAATTTACCCACTGCAATTTACTGGCATTACCCTGGAGGGGGGGGATGGTTAAGTGAATTGAACATTACTTAGGGGTACATTTACATGAAGAAAGGGATCAGGGCCAAGAGCCTCAACATGGCCTGGCCCTGCTGCCCATGAAGAAAGTCTTGAATGTAGAGAAGCATCTTATAGCAGGAGTGCACAGTTAAGACCGCAGACTGGTTCAAATACCAGCTCACTAGCTGTGTGGTCTTAAATAAGCTACTTCCCCTCTCTGGGCCTTGGTTTCTTTTTTCTTTTTCTTTTTTAAGGTTTTCTTTTTGACTTGGAGTCTCACACTGTTGCCCATGCTAGAGTGCAGTACAGCTACCACAGCCTCAACATCTGGTCTCAGGCGATCCTTCCGCCTCAGTCTTTCAAGTAGCTGGGACTACAGGTGCACACCACCATGTGTGGCTAATTTTTTGATTTACTTGCCAAGTTGCCCAGTCTGGTTTCGAATCCCTGAGCTCAGGCAATTCTCTCGCCTCTGCCTCCCAAAGCACTGGGATTACAGGTGTGAGCCACCATGTATATCTCTGGGCATCAGTTTCTTTATCTGTAAAACAGTGGAGATACTGGAACCTATTTCAAAGGGTTGTTAAAAGGATTAGCTAAGTTACTATTTGTCATGTTCTTAGAACAATCCCTGGTACACAGGAAGCACTATACAGTACATGCTTTTCTTTCCAAGGACAAATGAACCAGCAAATTATTTAAGTGCCAGTACAGCAATTTATCAAATAGCACGTAGCATTTTAAATGGGCAGAGGCTTGGTAATGGCTATTCATGTGGCTGGGGGTCTAGTTGAAATACATGACAACAAGTAACAATCACAGAGCAACTGTGAATCAGTCCCTGTGCTAACTGCTTTACACAGCACTGAACTGTTTAGTCTGTTTAATTCTCACCATTACCCCATGAGAGAGGTACTAGTTATCCCCAATCTAGGCATAGGGAAACCCAGATCCAGAAAACTTAAGTGACAGCTCCAGGTTCAAAGCCACACCTCTGGGACACCCGAGGCCATGCTTACCCGCTGCAGGGACTACCTGTCTCTGGTGGTTCCATCCCTGAGCACCACCAGGCACTGATCACTCAATAAGTGGGGGCTTTGGCCATCCCTTCTCATCCTTACACATAACAGGACCTGCCTCACAGGCCAGTTGGGAAGATTAAATGACATGGTAACAGGGTCTGGCACCAGTAAACCCTCGATAAATGTTAGCTACTGCTATTACAATCATTATAATTTACCCACTGCAATTTACTGGCATTACCCTGGAGGGGGGGATGGTTAAGTGAATTGAACATTACTTAGGGGTACATTTACATGAAGAAAGGGATCAGGGCCAAGAGCCTCAACATGGCCTGGCCCTGCTGCTCATGAAGAAAGTCTTGGATGTAGAGAAGCTTCTCATAGCAGGAGTGCACAGTTAAGACCGCAGACTGGTTCAAATCCCAGCTCTGCCACTAGCTGTGTGGTCTTAGATAAGCTACTTCCCCTCTCTGGGCCTTGGTTTCTTTTTTCTTTTTTCTTTTGACATTGAACCAGCAGCCCAGGTGCACCTGGAATCCAAGCTTCCCAATTCCTGGTCCAAAGCTCCTCCCACTCACCAGGGCTCAGTAAACTACACCTCACAGGCCACATGTGGCTGTTGCCCTTATTTGTAAATAAAGTTTTATTGGAACATAGCCATACTCATTTCTTTACATACTGCCTCTGACTGCTTTGGGGCTATAACAGAAAAGTTGAGTAACTATGACAGAGACCACACAGCTTGTGTGCCTCAAATATCCAGCTCTTGGCAGCAGTCTGCCAACTCCTGCTCTACACCATTAATTTATCATGTTTAATAAATAGAATTCATTGTAGGGAATGGCATCTGGTATGTTTACAGCATGGATAAGAAATAAATATTTTAGAGGCTTGCCTTTATGCCCCATGGGAACAAAAAAAAATGGTCACAGAGTGTTTGCTAAAGATTAATGAAACCAATAGAATATCTGGACTTTAGAAAGATAGAGGATTTTTGTTTTTGAATTGGGGTCTCACACTGCCACCCAGGTTGAAGTGAAGTGACACAATCATAGCTCACTGCAGCCTTGAGCTCCTGGGCTCAGGCAATCCTTCCACCTCAATTTCCTGAGTAGTTGGGACTACAGGCACGCACCACCATGCCCAGCTAAATTTTAACAAAGTTTTTATAGAGACGGGGTCTCACTATGTTGCCCAGGTTGGCCTCAAACTCCTGGGTTCAAGCAATCCTCTCACCGCAGCCTCCCAAAGTGATGGGATTATAGGTGTTAGCCATAGCACCAGGCCAAGATTGAGACCTTTAAAAAAAAAAAACATGTTTTGTGCCTCAGAAAACAGATCAACCATGTGGAAACAATTGGCATACTGAATCAGAAACATTTGAGAAGGCAGCATCCCAAGACAAACGCTTAAGGCTAGTTAACAACCAGTGTGCTCAGAACAACACTTGGAAATGGGGGTGGGGAGAAACTGGACAGTAACTCAATACCTTATGTGCTCCCCAAGGTGGTGCCTGGTATGGGCTGGGCATATAGTCCAGATTCACAAATTTTTGTTTATGGAAATGAAGTACCCCAGACCCTTCCCTGGCTATGTACTGGTTTATTAGGTCAGGGTTTTGCTACTAACAAGACCACCCAGTATTTGTTTGGCGGTATCTCTGTGCCAGGCTCTGCAGGGCCATCAACACATGCCCTCCTACAACCCCCTCTCTGATGGTGTTGCCACAGTGCTGGCTGTTTCCCTGAAGCAGTAATTGCCCAGCCCCTTCTTCCTGGCCAGCAGGACATACCTCCCATGATGGAGACTGAAAACAGCAAAAACCTTTCTTTTTTCCCAGGCTCCCTTGTAGCTGAGGCTTGGGCATATGACAGGATCTGGTCAATGACATAAAAGGAAGGTTTCTGGGACATTCTGGGAAAGATTTCCTCCCTGATGAGAGATTTGAGGAGAATCCTTGCCCTCCTCGTTCCTGCTGTGAGCCTTGTCTTGCGAGAGTGTGACACATAGGACTGCAGCAGCTATTTTGTGATCAGGAGGAGAAGGCCAAAAGAACTGTTAAGAAGCCAACCCAAAGGCCTTTGGAGACCCTGAACCAACCCTGAAACTATCTACTTTTGGGTTTCTTGTTAAGTGAAAAAAATAAATCTCCTGCTGTTTAAATATCTTTTAATACCATGTTCTGTAACCTGCAGCCACAAATGCCATGACTGGTACAACTAGGGCAAAGAAAGTAAGTCAAGAGTTAACAAGCAACCACCACCATTTATTGAGTGCCTACTATGTGCCAGGCACTGTGCTATGTGTTTTACCTACATTATCTCATTTAATTCTTGCAACCACCCTGCAAGATGGTATCACTAGCCTCATTCTACAGATGAAGAGACTGATACTTAGGAAAGTTAAACATCCTGTCCAAAGTCACATGCAACTAGGAAGTGGCAGAGTTAGGATTTGAACCCAGATGTGAGTCTAAATTAAGGCACATGTCCCTGCTATTGGCCAGCATTTACCCACCTCCCCTTTTCAAGAGCTTTTGGCAAGTGTCTTTGCTAGCCCAAACTGTGTGCATGGCCCTGGGGGCCCAGAGAGGAGCAAGGCGGCTCCTACCTTCTGGGAGCTTGCACTGGAGGAGGCAGGTACAGAGAGTTCCAGTGCAGTGTGGAGCTATAGTGGTGAGTCACTGGGCTTACAGGCAGAGCAACACCCTGGTCTGGGGGATAGGTTAGCGAGTGCTTCCTGGAGGTGACCCCTAAGAAGTTGAAGATGCTCAAGTGTTCAGTCCAGTATAGAGATGAATACAAAAAACAAAACCCCAAAGCGCAAACAGCTAAGACCCAAAATGTGAGGGAAGTTTACTCATGGAGTACCATTGAGTGTATGGGGGGGCTGTCTCTAAAACACTGCAGACACAAGAGCTTCTCATCACCTCCTGTCCCCCAACCTGTGCTCCTTATCCTGGTAATGGTCTCTCTGTTCTCCTACTCTCTCCTCCCTTCCTGAATCGTTGGAGTCATAGTTAGTTCCTGCCTCTGCCTCACCCCCAACATTCAACCTGTTCCCAAGTCAACTCCATTCTCCTTGAGAAAAGTCTGTCCCATCTGTGTCCTCCCTCCACCACAGGGTCCTGGTTCCCCCAGACGCTGCATCAGCCTCCTAACTGGCCCCCTATCTCCAAACTCTTCCCACTGTAATCCTTGAGGGCCTTGAAGGACAAACCCATGCCCTTAGCAATTCTGCCATTCTGACTCCAAATATACAATTTAAACACTCACATGGTAGACATTGGCAATGCTAGACATGAAATATAACACTGTCATTCTTTTGCTCCCACGACACCTGGTTAAATCCACCATGGCACTCACTCATCTGTCTCTGTCCCCTGCTGCAATCAGCCACCTGGGAGTCCCCAGCTAGACAAACTACCTTAAGGGTAAGAGCCAGGTCTCGCTCTTCTTTGTTTCTTCCACAAGGCTGTGCACTACACCCAGCACATAGTAGGTGCTCAACGAATGCATGTTTCATGAATGAATAAATATCTTATCTCCCCCTAGACTGTATCCTAGGGGAAGAAATGGTGTCTGTCTCATTCACATATACCCTCTAAGTACTTCAAATTGAGTTTGGCACACAGTAGGTACTTAAAAATGCTTGGGGAAGGTATACACAAGTAACTAACTGAATGAGGGAATGTCTTATCTTCCTACTAGAGTGTGAGTTCCTTAAAGGCAAGGTCAGTGACTTACTCCTCTTCACACTGCCCTGTAGTACCTGGCAGGCTGCTTGGCTGTCCATAACTGTCCCCCTGAAGATGCATGACTTTCCCTCTGTGACACAAAAGAACTCACCTTTGTTCAGGCTCTGGAAATAGCTGGGACAGGGAGATGCCATAGAGGGCAGCATAGGCGAAGCGGTTGGCCTCAGCCAGCTCCCGGCCAGTGGGCAGGGGTGGCTCGCCCTCCACAGCTGGCTTGGCCTCCCGAGGCCTGTCCCATGTGGCCATTCCCAGACCTGCAGGAAAAAAAAAAATCCTAGTGAGAAATGCTTCTAGGGGTAGGCAAAGGTTACTTAAACAGGATGCAAAACTTATAAACCATAAAAGATGGATAAATTAGACATCATTAAAATGAAGAACTTCTATTTATCACCCTTATGAAAGTGAAAACACACCGCAGACTAGGGTAGGAGGAAGAGATTTTCAACATGTATATCAACAAAGGGTTTGAATCCACAGTAGATAAACAACTTGTATAAATCATTAAGAAAAAGAAATGGCCTGTAATCCCAGCACTTTGGGAGGTCTAGGTGGGAGGACCGTTTGAGGTCAGGAGTTCAAGATTGGCCTAGGCACTATAGTAAAACGCTGTCTTTACAAAAATTTTTAAAAATTGGTCGAACATGGTGGTATGTGCCTGTAGTCCCAGCCACTTGAGAGGCTGAGGCAGGAGGATCAACTGAGCCCAAGAGCTCAAGGCCACAGTGAACCATGATCACGCTACTGTACTCCAGCCTGGGGAAAAAAGAAGAAGAAAAAGAAACGACGGAAACTTCAAAATGGGCAAAAGACTTGAATAGATATCACATAAAAAATATCCCAATGGCCAATAAATATATGGCCATTCACCATCATTACTCATCAGGTAAGTGGAAATTAAAATCACAGTGAGCTCTCCCAGTCAACTATCAGGATGACTAAAATGAAGAGGACTCACAACACCAAGTGCAGGTGAAGATAAGAGCAAACAGAACTTTCCTACGCTGGTAGGAAGGTCAGCTGGCACCACCATTTGGAAAATGGCTTGCCAGTATCCACTAAAGCTAACCACATGTCTTCCCTATGCCCTGGGAGTTCAACTCCTGAGAAATGATGGCTTATGTCTACCAAAAAGCAAGACCATGAATGCTCATAGCAGCTCCATTCACAATAGCCCCAAACCAGGAACAACCCACATGCCTATCTTAGTAGAATGGACAAACTGCATCACATTCATACCACAAAACATTACACAGCAATGAAAAAAGAATGAACTACAGCTAACCACAGCAAGAATGAATTTCACAGACAAAGTGACATGCAGAATGCCATTCACAAGAGGGTACGTCCTATAGGATTTCGTTTATACAAAACTGAAAAGCAGGTAAACCCAAGGTATGGTGACAGAAGCCAGAAGAGAGAGTACCTGTAGGAGGGAGTACTGGCTCAGGAGGGGCACAAAGGTGGCCCCTGGGTGATGGAGATGCTCCCTATCTTGACCTGGGTGTAAATATATTTACAGATAAATTGAGCTGTGTATTTCAAATCTGTGCACTTTGTGTATGGTATGCCTCAAGAAAAGGAAGGAAGAAAGAAGGGAGGAAGGTCTCCTCCTTGTCTTCCCTCTGTCTCCTCCCTCTCTCCATTCTCCTTCCTTCCCAGGGGGAGAAGCGGAAAAGAAGAGAAGGAGGAAGGAGAGGAGAGGAGAGATGAGAAGGGACAAGCCAAGTCAGGTATCCAAGGGGCAGGAAGGGCCCTAGGAGTGGCCACTGGAAGGGCACAGAGAGGGGTGCCAGCTTCAACTACAGGGCATAGAGGATATGAACACAGGCTCAGGACCAGACAGATCAGGGTGTGAAAACAAGCACCTGGTAGATATGGGACCCCGGGCAACTCAATCTCTCCACACTTTTACTTCTTCACCTACTAATGAGAGGTACCTACCCAGAAGAGCTATGTCAGCAGTACACAACACAACCCAAGTGGGTTAGTATCTGTAAAACGTTTAGTACAGAAACTGGCACAGAGGTCATGCTATGTAAAAGTTTTTAAATAAATAAATGCATAAAATACTCAATACTTACATAAGTAAAGTGCATAGCATGGTACCTGGCACGTAGCAAAGGTGTAATAAATAATAAGACCTAACATGACGGAGTTGTTACTGGGTGCTGGGTATCGGGGCTGCAATTTTAAATGCATTGTCTCAGTCGACTCTATGAGGCAGACAGGACCATAGTGTCTAGTTTTCAAATGAGGAAACAGCTCAGAGAAGTACTTGGGCCCGGGTCATACAGCCAGTAGATGGCTGACTGGCAAAGTCCAAACACAGAGCTCCTGGCCACCACTTTGGTTTTAAATACTCATCATATTGCCAAGAACTTTCTAGTTTAATAACCACACTCCACAATGTTCTTGGTCCATAAGTTCATTCCTATCTAGTTGAACAACAAAAATTTTTGTTCTCAAAATTTTACTTCCATAGAAAAGTTATTTAAAAATCTGTCCACCAGTATTATTTCATTAGTTTTCTTTTTTTTTTTCCGAGTTGGAGTCTCACTCTGTTGCCCAGACTGGAGTGCAGTGGCACGCTCCTGGCCACCGCAGCCTCGACCTGCTGGGCTCCAGCGATCCTTCTGCCTCAGCCTTTCAAGTAGGCAGAACTATAGGTGTGCGCTACCATGCCCGGCTAATTTTTGATTTATTGTAGAGACGAGGTCTTGCCAAGTTGCCCGAGTGGGTCTCGAACCCGCAGGTTCATTAGCTTTCAAAATAACCTTGAGGTAGTTAAAAGCAACAAACCAGAACTCTTACAACACGTAACAGTTTGCAGAGCACTTTCCAATTCATTTAATTCTTACAACTACCATGTAAGCTTAAGTGAGGCATGAACCATTATGATTTCTTCTTACAACTGAGGAAAAGGCTCAGAGAGACCAAGCGATTTTCCCAAAGTTACACAGTAAGTGATGAGATCCAAACTAGATTTTTTACTCTAAATCTTGAGTTCTTTCCTATACACCAGCACAGGAATCTTCTTTCCCTTGTTTCAGATAGAGAAATGAAGGCCAAGAGAGGTTAAGACCCCGCCCAAAGTCACCCAGCAAAACTAGCCTCAATGGTTGCTCTGGAAACCTACATTTGAGATTTGCAGTATATTTCCTTGGCTCACAGGATTGGTCCATGCCACAGTGGTGGAGACAGGGGGACTGCACAGACCACGGACTGAAGGCAGCACCAGCTGTGATGTCAGCAGGTTCAGCAACTTCCACTACATTTAATCAACTCCAAGTACCATTTGGAGGCTGAGATAATTGCACCTATTACCCAGGGAAGCCCAAGGTGATATTTTATTGGGCTGGTATCTGGGGAGCCCCAGTCAGTTCTTAACTTAGAATAAATAGCCTTCTGATCAGAGAAACGTGAGCAGGCCTGCTTCTTTTTTCTTTTTTTTTTTTTT
>NW_007232173.1:35077-47716 GCF_000164805.1 Carlito syrichta | reverse complement strand
GAGCAGCCACTGCACTCCAGTCTGGGCGACAGAGTGAGATTCCAACTCAAAAAAATAAAAAAATTTTAAAAAATTAAAAAAAATAAAAACCTCCACAGGTTTCCCATGGCACCAGGATAAATTCCATGGCCCGTTTGATGGTCTACCAAGTCCTGTACGATGCAGCCCCTACCTGCCTCTGAATGTTACCTCATGGCCCCCAAGCATCTTATGCACTATATCGCAGCCACGCTGGCTGCTTCTTCCTTCTGGGCCTTTGTACCTGCCATTCCCCCTGCCAGGAACACCTTTCCCCTGAGGCCGATGTTCTGGCCTCAGTCTGGATATCACCTTCCCTGAGAGGCCTTTCCTGACTACCCAGGCTAAATAAAGTACCTCTGCCCCTCTCTCCCATGTTCTATTTTTATAATAATCCCTAGCTAAAATTATGTTTTTCATGTATTATTTACCTGCAGATACAAATAGAATGTAAGCTTCTGGAAGCAAGCCCCTGGCTACCTTCTGCTGCTGTACCCATAGCTTTCTGTGCAGGCCCTGGAACACTGTAGGCACTCAATAGATGCTTGCTGGATGAATGAAGAAGGGCATAGATGTGGGAGGCACTGCTTTGGCCCTTGGGGCAGATCCAGGGACAAAACTGACTAGTTTCCTGCTCTTAACGGGCTTATACTCTAGTGGGAGACAGGCAGTAATACACCCATACATAATGAAAAATGATTTGAGTAAGTTGGTCAAGGTCACAGAGCTAGTAAGAGGTAGAACCAAGATTCTCACTCAGCAGGGCTAGCGGCAGAACCCAGTCCCTTAGCAGCCCGCTAAATAAGTAAACATCCGTTCAAGAAGTGGTTGGGGGAAGAACGATTAGGTGAAGTGAAGGGGACAGGAAGTGATGGAACTGACTTCTGCACGTGGATGGAAGGTGTCATTCCAGCAGAGGCTTGCAGAAGTTGTGGTGTGGGAGGAGAGGGTATTCTAGCTCAGGAAACAGGACAATGGTAGAGACAGACAAGTAAACAGATGACAGTAGACCCGCGGGACAAACACTGTGACAGGGGAAACACAGGAGACAGCAATACCAAGAAGAGATCTTGAACCAGCACTGATTCCCTGGAGCAGGTGATGGTTCAGCTGAGGCCTGAAGAACAGAAAGGAGTGAATCAGACAGGGGTGGGGTGGGTGGGTAGGAAGGGCATGTCTTCGGCAGAGGGAACAGCACATGCCAAGACTCAAGAATGGAAGAGAAAGGATGATTTTAAAGAACAAAAAGATGTTTGGTGTAGGCAGAGCTTGAACAGTGGAAGCATAGAGGAGTGGGAAGAAGAAATGAGGTTGGAATGGAAGCTTCCAAGGGCTATACTATACAGGGCCAAGTTCATCCAGCTAAGGAACTTAAACTTCATTGTAAAGGCAAAGGCCAGGTGGGAAGCTGAGTGAGGCTATGTGGGAATTCTCAAGACTATGTTTGCAGCTTCCTGTGAGTCTACAATTATTTTAAGATAAAAAAATTTTAAAAGAGCAGTGGGAAATCTCTACAGAATTTAAAAAAAAATTCTTCTTAAGGTCTAAGAAAATTATAAGTAAATATTCACCTCTTAGCCAGTTAACTAATCTAGCTAATTAATCTAGTAACATATATTAGTACCTACGACTAGTGGTGATGAAGACACACAAAGACTGCCCATCAGGGAAATTATATCCAGAAAGGGAGAATAGATAATAAATATGTAAACTCAGAAATAAGACAATGTTTGTTTTGACTTGGGGTCTGACTCTGTTGCGCAGGCTGAAATGCAGTGGCATACGCCTGGCTCACCGTAGCCTTGACTTCCTAGTTCAGGTGATCCTTCTGCCTCAGCCTCCCAAGTAGCTGGGACTGCAGGTGCACACCACTATGCCTGAATAATTTTCTGATTTTTTTGTACAGACGAGGTCTCACTATGTTGCCCAGGCAGGTTTCAAACTCCTGGGCCCAAGCAATCCTCCCACTTCGGTTTCCCAAAGTGCAGGGATTACAGGCGTGAGCCATCATGCCAGGTCAATAAGACAATTTTCAACAATAAAGAACTTCTGAAGAAAAAGAAGTCTTATATAATACTTACCTAGATTTTGAGAAACAACTGTGGGTCTCCCCTCTCTCTAAGACTGGAGACAGGCTGTCAGGTTCTAGATAGTTCTTCAGAGAAATATGCAAATTGTCCTGCGAGAGGAAACCAGAAAAACCAGTCTGTGAGTGCCTGGGGTGTGGGATCTGGAGGAGAGGGTTAGCTGAATGGGGGAGGCTGGCAGAGCACTTTCACTCCTCTGGTTGCTTCACTCAGGATGCCCTTCCCGGGGCTACAGGCAGCTACCACTGCTGAACACTCACTATGCACCCAGCACAGCCCTGCCATTTTCCATAAAGCATCTCATTTAATGTCCTTGTTCTCACTCTTTGTACTCAGAGCTGTAGTTACTGTCTCCAGTTCCTTGGCAGGCACCGAGTTGTCTCCACATCTGCATCCCAGTGCCTAGCTGGGTACCTGCCACAAAGTATGTGGTCAGAAAATGCCAGTTCCATGAATGGATGAATGAACCAATGTTCAGGCTTAAGCAAGAAGTAGATTTTCCTGACCATTTCTCTCTCTAAGGGCAACCTTGCTCTCACATTCCACAGGAGCATCAGATGGGGAAGGGAGATGAAACAAGGGCCAGGTGTCTGGAATTATCCAAAGCCTCACACCAGGGGCTACCAAAACTTCAGAGAACTTGAACTCTATCCTTACAGCCATTTTTGTGAGCCAGAGTCTCACTCTGTCACCCAGGCTGGAGTGCAGTGGCACACCACTCATGGCCACCACAGTCTCGACCTGCTGGGCTCAGGTGATCCTTCCACCTCAGCCTTCCAAGTACTGCAGGTACACACCACCACTCCCAGCTAATTTTCTGATTTATTGTAGAGATGAGGTCTCACAAGTTGCCCAACCCCTGAGCTCAGGCAATCCTCTCGCCTTGGCCTCCCAAAGTGCTGGGATTACAGACTTGAGCCACCACGCCTGGTCCCTTACAGCCATTTTCAATGTCAGGGAGAAGAAATCTTATTTTTCACCTCCCTAAGCCTCAGGAGGGTTTTCAGTAAGTCTTCAGTGGTAACGCCCTTCACCTACATATCACCTTTCCCAGGGTGACAGAATGTGCCTGAACTGTGCCTAGTAATATTCAAACTATGAGTCCAATCATGTTTTAAAAGATGCAGAGGCAGAGGTGAGAGTATTGTCTGAGCTCAGGGGTTCAAGACCAGCCTGAGCAATATGGCAAGAACTTGTCTCTACAATAAGTCAAAAAATTAGCCAGGTGTGGTGGCGCATGCCTGTGGTTCCAGCTACTTGGAAGCCTGTGGCGGAAGGATCACCTGAGCCCAGCAGGTCAAGGCTGCGGTGGCCGTGAGTGTGCCACTGTACTCCAGCCTGGGCAACAGAGTGAGACTCCAACTCAATAAATAAATAAATAAATAAATAAAAAGATCCAGAGAAGAAAAATGACTGGGAAAACATCATCCAAAATTACCTCTGAAGGGTGAGCTATCAGAGACTTTTCTTTCTCAAATTTTTAGCCATAAATGCATACTGCTTTTGAATTCTCTGCCTCAGCCTCCTGCCCAGAGTAGCTGGGACTAAAGGCATGCACCACCACGCCCAGATAATTTTTAAAATTTTTTGTAGATATGGGGTCTTGCTATGTTGCCCAGGCTGGTCTCAAACTCATCTCAAACCTCAGCCTCCTAAAGTACTGTGATTACAGGCGTGAGTCACTGTGAGGAGGAAGAGCCCATGGTTCTAGCTTGACGGACTGTCCAGCTAGATGGTAGGCCCCCAAAATAAATATAATTTTAAATTACAATATGGTATGCTGAAGATGGCTCATGCCAGATGGTGAGAATCAGTTCTATGCATCTCCTCCCATCTCTGCATCCAGGGACACTGGTAGCTTGAAATGGGAATATTTATACCACAAAAATTGGCAAATGCCTCAAGTCAAAGATTTTTTTTTCTAGAAAGGTAGTTTGGCAGCATTCCACTGGATATACAATGTAGTTCCATATATGTTTTTCAAAAATGTTTCACAGAGCAAAAAGATCAGAAGGAAAAATATTAAAATGTTCATGACCATTGTCTTGGTGCTGGGGCTGAAGGACTACAGGTGAGTTTTGTTCTATTTTTCTGTATTTTGAGCATTTTCTATCATGAGTTTATTGGTGCTTTTGTGATGTAAAAGAAAATAATTTAAAAACAATTCTTTCTCTTGATCCCTAGAAAGGGAGTGTTTTATCTCAGAAAGCCCTGGTCTCATGTGGCCCAGTCAAGCCAGCAGGGCTGAGGTCACAGTTACGTCCCACTCAATTGACCAACAGATCATATCAGTAACACAATGGACAAGGGTTGGTGTGACAGACAGAGGCAATTCTCAGCCATCCATTATGCTGGGATGGAGGAGCCCATGGTTCTAGCTTGATGGACTGTCCAGCTGGACGGTGGGCCCCTAAACTATTCCAGCTGTGCTAGCATGGGGGTTGCAGGGTGGGAGATGTGCCCCCCATTGTGTATACTGGTCCTCAGAAGCCTTCACCCCTTGATGTGATTTGGAATCAGGATCCAGGCCAAAGTTAAACTGGATTCTCAAGTATATCTGAGAAGCTACACTGATTCCAAGAGAGAGTGCTGGGTTCCAGCAGTGAGAAAAAGACCCCACGATCAGGACAAGCAGCATCTCTGTGTCCAGGGTTCGCCTACTGTATACAATGCTGGGGCTCAGGAGTCACTGATGGAGGAAAGAGGTTCCACTTCCTGGGGGTCTTGTTTCTGCCCAAGCACTGTGAAAATACAAAGGAACACCAAGAAAGGGCTGCACTTGACCTAGACGGGCACCAAGTCCTGGGGAAACAACATACCCAGAGTGAGAACAACTCACGCCTATAGCTTGACTGCACAGCCCAGACCCAGGATGGACAGATCTGGTAACGTGATGTTGATTCAATGCTCTACAACTATGACTGTCTAGCCAGTCACATTATCTGTTACCAAAGAAAATGCTAGCCGGGCTCGGCGGCTCAGCCTGTAATCCCGCGCCTTTGGGAGGCTGAGGTGAGTGGATTGCCTGAGACTGTGGGTTCGAGACCCGCCTGGGCAGCGAGAACTCATCTCTACAATAAATCAAAAAATCAGCTGGGCATGGTAGCGCATGCCTGTAATTCTGGCTACTCGGAAAGCTGAGGTGGAAGGATCGCTGGAGCCCAGCAGGCGAGGCTGCGGTGGCTGGGAGAGGCCACTGCACTCCAATCTGAGCGACCGAGTGAGACTCCAACACTCCCCCTCAAAAAAAAAAAAAAAAAAAAGAAAATGCTGACTGAGTTTTTTGTCAGTACTGGGGGCAGAAAGGCATTCCACAAATATCTGCCCTGAGCTCTGCAGGCACCCACAGTGGGTACTCAATGAATACTTGTTGACTAATGCCATAAACAATGCCATGGGATTTCTTCTTAGGGAGTTGAAAACCTCTAAAGTCAGCACCACGGAGAAAATTAAATATGGTCAATATCATCCTTGAAAATCTTTAAATCATCCTTAAAACTCCATGACCTAGACATTTAGAAGATCATAGGAAAGAATGAACTTGTGTTTTTCTTTACATGCTAGCCATCTGTCACCTTTTTGTCCTTTGGAACAGTCAGTGAAGGTCAAGGTCCAATTTGATGTGAGTGTGCTAGTGTGTGTGTGTGTGTGTGTGTGTGTGTGTGTGTGTGTGTGTGTGTGTGTGTGTGTGTGAGAAATGGGGGTCTCTTTCTCCTCTCCCTTTTCTGATCACAGGTGAGTTTTTAAATGATTCTGCAGTATAATAAAATAAGCACTAATAGAGAGAGATGGCCACAGTGTCATGGGAAGGCTGAAGACTAATTATTTTGGAGTCAAGGAGAAAAAAGAGCATCTGGCTGCCAAAATCCTCTACAACACATAGAGCTAAAGCACTATCCTTAGGCCAGAAACTCTAAGAATCTCAGGTAAAAGTTAAAACACACACACTCCCCACATGCAAAATAAGACAATCTTGAAATGCTCCTAGGAGTATCCAGGCCAGGCCCAGTTCGCTGCCCTCCACAGTAGTTTAGGAGAGAAACCTATTTATTCCACACTTCTATCCAGAAGTCAAATTGGAAGCCAGAAGTCAATGAAGCAGCTCAGAGGTCTCCATGGCAATAGTTTCAATGTAGAAGAACCCAGAGGGTTTTGGACAATCATATTACAGCCCAGAAGAAGCTGGGTGCAGTGGCTCACACCTGTAATTCCAGCACTTTGGGAAGCTGAGGCAAAAGGATTGGCTGAGTCCAGGTGTTCAAGACCAGTCTGGGCAACTTCGCAAGGCCTTGTCTCTACAGTAAATCCAAAAATTAGCCAGTGTGGTGGCGCACACCTATGGTTCCAGCTCCTTAGAAGGCTGAGGCGGGAGGATTGCCTGAGCCTAGTAGGTTGAGGCTGCAGAGGCCATGAGCGTGCCACTATACTCCAGTCTAGATGACAGACTGAGACTCTTACTCAAAAAAACCCAACCCCCCCAAAAAAACCCCAAAACAAAATATTACAGACCAGAAGAAAAGAGAGATGCTTCCCAGAGAGGGTAGGGCAGGGCCAGGTGACAGTGGCATTGGGTTGAATACCCAGGCTCGGTGACACGTGCCACATTCACCGCTGTTGCCTTCCTCCCTGTTTTGGTATGAGCCACCATCAACTCTCAAGTGGGTCATGGCAGAAGCTTCCTCATGTGTCACCTTCATCTCCCTGCCCTCACCCTAGCTGTTCACACACAGCTTCTAGAGAGCTCCATCTCTGATGAGTCGGCTCATGCCCCTTCTCTGTTCCAAAGACTTCCTTCTCACCCATAGTCAAGGTCCTTACAGTGGTGATGGGGCCTATGCCATGTGACCCGCCTACGTGACCCCACTGCCCTCCTCTTCCTCCCCTCCCTCTCACTCCTGCGGCTCTAGCCACATCCTTCTTCTTGCTGTTCCTGGACCCTACCAGGCATGCTCCCTCCTCATGGCCTTTGCATTGGCTGTTCCCTCTGCCGCGAATGCTTTCCCCCCAGATAACTGCACAGCCTTGCCTCCTCCCTGTCTGTGTTCAGGTTGCGCATAGCGCAGCTACCTTGTCTCCTGGCCTCCCATCCCAGCCCCCTCACATGAGTGCCTGATGGATTGTATTAGCTACTTGTTTACATTCATTGCTTATTGTGTATCTCCCTCTGCCCATGTGTAAGCACACTAAACACTAAGCAATGTTTGTTGATTGAATGGTGGTTTCCACTTGGGATAATTAAAAAATAACTCAAGAGACAAATTTGCCTGGGGAGGTAGAAGGGGAAATGGCAAGAAAAAAACTAGTAAGAGTCATCATACTCGGTGATTTTTCAAATCTTTTTTGCCACCTAAACTGCACCAAAGAGAAGGAGAGTTGCATCACAGTTGAGGTGATTGCCTTTGGGCTAAGACCCAGGTGAAAGTTTAAATATCACATCACTTGTCCAGTGACCTTGACCTCATAGAAGTAGAATAATACGATATTTATCTTTTTGTGACTGGCTAAGTGTCTTCAAGCTTCTTTCATGTTGTACTGTGTCAGAATTTCCTTCCTTTTTAAAGGTTGAATAATGTTCCATTGTGTGTATAGACCACATTTTGTTTATCATCTTTTTTTTTTTTTTTTTGATTTGGAGTCTCACCCTGTCACCCAGGCTAGAGTGCAGTGGCACACTCATAGCCACCGTCAACCTCAGCCTGCTGGGCTCAAGTAATCTTTCCACCTCAGCCTTCCAAGTAGCTGGAACCACAGGTGCACGCTACCACGCCCAGCTAATTTTCTGATTTACTGTAGAGACGAGGGCTCACCAAGTTCCCCAGGCTGGTCTCGAACCCCTGGGCTCAGACAATCCTTTTGCATCTGCTTCCAAAGTGCTGGGATTAGAGGTGTGACCCACCATGCCCAGCCAAAAGCACAGCTTAATAATAAAATCATCTAATAACATCAGTTTCTCCTGTGAGCCTCCTCTAATGAACCCATTTCAGCCTCACAACGTTATGAAGGAGAGATGACCACTGTCCCCATTTTACAGATGGGAAAACTGAGGCTCACAGAAGTGGTCATACACAGGTTGCAAGAAGCTGTTCTAGGATGCTCCCTCAAGGCTCCCTCAAGACTTCAGATTCCAAGTTCTTCTTTAATTTACTATGGGGACTCAGGGTTGCCATGAGCCTTTCTGAATCTGTCCATCTAATGCGGGGCCTTCCCCTCTTTGAAGCAGTACAGCATCATGTGAGCTGCCCCACCTCCTCTCGGATATAATGGCCAGTTGCTTATGTGCCCGTCTCCCTGTCCAGGAAAGTCAGGGTGAGCATGGGTGAAGCCTAGTGCACCAATGCCTCCACATTAGTACTCCAGTTACTCATGCAGCTCTAAAACCACTGGCCCTGACACTCACCTCCCATGCAATCCTGCATGATTTTTCTTAATGGAATTGATGCCCACCTGACAATGTATTACAGGTTTATTTGTTTATGGTCTGTTTCCCTCACTAGAGAAAGTTCCATGAGGTCAGTGGCTTTTGTGTCATGTTTCCTGATCTGTCCTAAACCCCACCTGGTAGAACAGGTGTTCAGTCCCTGTGTGAGTGAATGAATGAATGAATACCTACCCCCACAGCTGAGAAATGACTTCAGCATATTTTTTTGAAGGAAAATACAGTTTTATATAAAGCAAGATCCCCAATTTGCTCAAGTGGTCCTTCCCACAGGCAGATTTCATTACTGAGCATCTACTAAACAAACTCAGCCCTGGTCTTGGATGTCATAGGGGTTACAGTTGGGGTGGTATACAAGGTGCAGGCAGAAATTAATCCCAGCAATGAGTGTATATCCGTCCTGAGCTT
The DNA here is from genome assembly GCF_000164805.1 of Carlito syrichta. Lineage (NCBI taxonomy): Eukaryota > Metazoa > Chordata > Mammalia > Primates > Tarsiidae > Carlito > Carlito syrichta. The sequence continues at coordinate 38,767 of NW_007232173.1, read as the reverse complement.
AACCTCTGACATACCCAAGGGTGTCTTGTGGCCCAGGACATTTGGAGCACAGGACTGGGTAGGGTTAAAATTTGAAGAATGAGGAGATATCACCTGGGGAAAGGGAGGCAGAGGGAAGGAGCAGCTTGGAAGAACAGGTGCCAAGGCCCTAAGGAGGAAGGGTGGCTGCCTAGGCACAGAGGACTATTGATAAGTGGTCTTCAATGTGGCTGGAAGTGTAAGTGTTGGGGAGGAGTGCAGGGTTTTCTGGTCTGTGTTAAAGGGCTTTGCTCTTTTCCCAAAGAAAATGGGAAGCCACAGCAGGGTTTTAGGCAGAGGGTGGTACAGTCAGACGGGGCCAGTTGCCAAGTGGAAGGCAGTTCAATGGAATGGCTAGGACCCTCCCTCCGGCCTCTTTTTACCTGCTGCCACACATTCAAGGGAATGAGGACCCCATTCCTCATGGGCAGCCCCAGTTTATAAAGTACAGGAGGGATCCCTAACCCCCAGGTCACGGACGGTACCTGTCCGTGTCCTGTTACAAACCGGGCCGAACCGCTGGAGGGAGTAGTGGGTGAGTAGAGCTCTGTATTCTGTCAGATCATCAGCGGCATTAGATTCTCATAGGACCATAAACCCTATTGTGAACTGTGCATGTGAGGAAACTAGGTTGCATACTCCTAATGAGAATCAAACGTCTTATGATCTCAGGTGGAACTGAGGCAGTGATGCTAGTGCTAGGGAGCATCTGTAAATACAGATTCACATTTACAGCGAGGTTTGACTGCATAGCCCCCCAACCCTCTGTCCATGGAAAAATTGTCTTCCACGGAACTGGTCCCTGATGCCAAAAAGGTTGGGGACTGCTGATATACAGCAGTGTTTACAAAGCATACAGGTGACAGGAAGACACGATGAGAAACTACCTCATGACATTTGACATTTCTCAGGTCCACCTCACATTTCAGTTGCTCCAGCCTTTGTGGCCCAGGGGTACCAGAGTAGGGAGGCATGGTTTGAGCCTTGTAAGGAATTTTCTAGGCTCCAGCCTTTGTGAGAGCCACATGCTGAGCTATGACAACCTAATAAGTCAATTATGCCCATCCAACCCCTCTTCCAGCCTTAGGTCTAAGAAGTAAAAAGGTTCCTGAAGTGCTGGGTGAGGCAGGGTAGTTGGTACAGGTTACACATAGATAGATACATTTCTTATAGGTAGTTTTTAGTTTTTAGTAAGAAAGCATCCAGACATCCTGTCAGCAGGCCAAACCACTGAAATACGAATTCGGTGTGGACTCCTAGGCCACCCCACCCCCTCACCCAAAAGAGGTGGAGAGACATAATCTCTCAGGGGCAGATATCCCTGCCTACTCATTAACATATTAATCATTAAGTGGGTACATCAGGCCAGATCAAAAGCAAAAGGGGTGGTTTTTCTCTTGCCCATGCCAGCCCTGGCATGTCTCTCTCTACCCTTCTCTTTTTCTAATAAATTCTGTTTTAAAACTCTGAAATTCATTTCAGGGTCAAGTCAAAGAGCCCGTGAGTTTTGTGCCACACCCCATTGGGCAACACCAGGCAACACACTGGACCCTTTGTGGTTTCAGCTCCTTGAATTCTCATGACAACCTTGAAGACAGGTCTATTACAAATGAGGAAGCAGGCATAGAAAGGTCACATAACTGCCCAACTGCTCAGTGATGAAACTGCAAGTTAGCACCTGAGCCCACCTCTGTCTAATGCTGCACACATGGCTACTGGGGTCCTGAAAACTGGAGCGCTGAGTTATGGGAATGTCCCATTTCGGGAACTGGGCAGGAATCCTCAGCCCCCTCACCTCGAGTTCAGCCACCACCAACTCGGTCACTTACATTTCTTTAGTGGGAACAATAACAGGCTATCAACAGAGTCACAGGGGCCTCTAAATAAACACACCCTTGCTTACTCCTGATTTGGCAAGGTCTCTGATATAGACCATACTCTGGATGGTGCTTTACCATCTACAAAGCATTTTGACAGTTTCAACAATGCTATGAGGCATACTTGCCATTGTATGATAAGGAAACAGAGGCCCAGAGAGGTAGAGTGATACACCCAATGCGTCACACAGCGAGAAAGTGGCAGTACCAGGTTTCCAGCCCAGGTCTCCAGCCCCTGTGTTTCATTTAGGGCATTCTCTACTCACCTTCCCCTCCTTCCCCCCATCCTTGGGGAGTGGGAAAGCTCAGGCTGGCAGAAGCATCTTGAATGGGGCCCATGAGGGCTAAAGGCACAAGGCCATTCCAACACCATATCCTGGGAATACGTCTACACTCTTCAAATACCTCATGCTTGGGAAGATTCCACTAGTCTCTCTCCTTTGTCCAGACCTCCCCCCACCCCAGACTGAAGAGCAGTGTTTTATTCCACCTCCAGGAGTGTACTCTCTGTGAGCAGAGCTCATCTTGTTCACTGCTGTATGTCTCTCAGGGCCAAAACAGTGCACACAGTGGCACACAGTAGGTTCTCAATAAATATTTGATGAAGGAATGAATGGATGCCCCCAAAGCTTAAAAGGGCTTCATATTTTCTACAGTGAAATAAACATGAGTTAAGAAAAAGAGAGCCGGGCTTGGTGGCTCAGCCTGTAATCCTGCGCCTTTGGGAGGCTGAGGTGAGTGGATTGCCTGAGCCCGCGGGTTCGAGACCCACCTGGGCAGCGAGACCTCATCTCTACAATAAATCAAAAAATCAGCCAGGCGTGGTAGTACATGCCTGTAATTCCGGCCACTTGGAAGACTGAGGCGGAAGGATCGCCGGAGCCCAGCAGGTCGAGGCTGCGGTGGCCGGGAGCGGCCACTGCACTCCAGTCTGGGCGACAGAGTGAGACTCCAACTCAAAAAAAAAAGAAAAAGAGGACTGCATCGACTCCTACTGTGAGTTAGGGAGTCATCTTGGATTCTAGCCCGACCCTGCTCCTAACTCCCTGTGGGACCCCAGGGAAAGGCAGGGTAAGACACTGTGGAGGCCAACTCTGTGACAAGCACTGGGTCAGGTATCCCAAGTTCTTGTCTTCTTCGCCTTCCTAGTGGTGTGGTCACTTCATCTCCCTAAGCCTCAGTTTACCTAGCTGTAAAAGCACTCCAAAGTCAGTAGTAGTCATTCTTCCCTCCTATACCTTCAGGCAGCAGACTGAGAAGTCAAGGCCCACCTGTATGTAACATGAGGGCCCTTAACTTTTCTCCACAGGCTCCCAAGGTCCCTTGGAATTCTCAGTCTGAGTCGGCTGGGAGCACAGAGGGCTGCAGGGGCAGGGAGTGAGGGGTGAGGGGTGTCCCGGAGGCCTTCCTCACCAGGGCGTGGTGGGACCACGTGGGGCCAGGGGAAGCTTGGTGACCCGGGGTGACCTTGGGTAAGATCCCTTCCTCCCCGGGTCTGACCAGCGTACTCATCCATCAAGTGACCGGCTGGGTGACCTCTATAGGCTCGGAGCCCGAGATGGCAGGCAGGAGTCGCCTGAGTGCTCCGCCGGCCTCAGTTTCCCCATCCGCCGCCCTCCACGGTTTCTAAGAGCACTTCCGGCTCTGAAAACCACCCACCCCCACAGGCGGCCCTGGCGCGGGGCAGTCGGAGCCCGGGAGCGCGCGGCTACTTCCTGGTGGGCCCGGTGCCCCCAGGGGCGGAGGGCGGGGCGCGGGCCAAAGGGCCCCGAGGCCGGGCCGGACTCCGGGCGCT
>NW_007232173.1:29448-34713 GCF_000164805.1 Carlito syrichta | reverse complement strand
GAAGCGGCGGGCCACCCCGCGGCCAAAATCTGCTTGTGGGGACGTGTGTCCTCCAGGAGGGCCCTTCGAGGTTGACTTTGCAGGAACTGCTCGCCCAGGGCTCTGGGCTGAGAGCGGCGGACCCCAACGCGACGGGGACGGACACATTCGAAAACGTGCAAAACGGAAGAATCAGCTACAGCAGCAGCCTTCCCGCACGTGTGCACAGCACTTTGACCTTTACAGAGTATTGAGGTATCGAAATCTCCCTGATCCTTCTTTGTTTTCCCAAAGCTAAGTGTGGTCCGGTCTCAGGGCCTTTGCCCTGGAGGCTCCCCTGGCTGGCATTCTCTTCGGTTTCCCAGAATGTTTGAGACTTTCCATTCCTGTCTCCACTCGGGGTGGCATCTGTGAGTCTCCCTTAACCACCCAGCACATTCAGTCATTGAACAAATTGAGTGAGCACCTACTAGGTACCAGGTACTGTTCTAAGGGCTGTGGAATCACACACCAGTCTTCAAGTGCTGTTCTGTTTTAATCGTAGCATTTATAACTCTGAAATTATTTTATTTTCCTGTTTGCCAGTGTATGGCCAGCCTCTCCAACTAGAATTTAAAAGTCTTGCCCTCTGCTGTGTGCCCAGCCCCAGCAACTGTGCCTGGCATCCAGCAGGTGCTCAAAATCACTTAATGAGTGAATTATCTTCCCTTAGCAACCTGTGAACTTTCATCACATCCATTCTACAGGAGAGGAAACTGAGGCTCAGGTCTGGGCAGTGCAGAAGCCACAGAGCTGAGTGCCAGAGCTGGAACATGAATCACCATGACCTCAAAGGCTGTCACTCTTTCTGTCAACAAGGACTGTCTAGGATCGTGGGTGGAAAAAGTACTGGAAGGGAGTCACAGACCAGTATTCCAGTCTAGAGCCTGTGACTCATGCACTTGGTGGAATGTTCTAGCCATCATCTGCTCATCTTCCCATTGGCCAATCGGGACGAAGAAGAGCAGCTCTACCCACCTATGGGGTCATTGTGAGGGTCAAATGGGTCGATAGGGTGCTGATTTTAGGGATATAAGGGGTCATATCTAAGTGTGTGGGCCTTGTCAAGATGGAAAACTTCCAGCCAGTTCTTCTGTTACAGTCGGAGTAAATGCTCAGCTGCTATTGCTTGACACCAATAAATTGAGAGGCAGGGAACTGGCAGAAAGAAGTTCATTCTAAATTCAGAATTCAGGGAGATAGAACCTGGCTCCTTGGTATTTCTGGAACCAGTCTGCCCACCCCTTTGGTTTCACAGTCCATTTTTATAAGTTTAGGGTTGCTGGTACCCTAAGTTTAGGGTTGCTGGTACATTGACTATGTGACTGACAGAGCATCGTATAGAACTTAAGTTACATTTATGGTCCACATTTCCTGGCACCAGCTACCAAAAGGTAGCTCACAGTGTTATCAGTAACACCAAACTGATTAAGCTTGCCATAGAGTAAGGGAGTTAATAGAGCCTATTACAAAGTAATATTATTCATTACAACATATTGTTGATTAGCAGTTATAACATGCAAAAAATTGTATAAATTATAAGGCTCCTTGGGTGCTATATTTTCTTTTTTTTCTTTTTATAATCAATATATATATTTTTTTGAGTTGGAGTCTCACTCTGTCGCCCAGACTAGAGTGCAGTGGCCGCTCCCGGCCACCGCAGCCTCGACCTGCTGGGCTCCGGTGATCCTTCCGCCTCAACCTTCCAAGTAGCCGGAATTACAGGCATGCGCTACCATGCCCGGCTGATATTTTTATTTATTGTAGAGATGAGGTCTCACTGCCCAGGTGGGTCTCGAACCCACAGGCTCAGGCAATCCACTCACCTCAGCCTCCCAAAGACACGGGATTACAGGCTGAGCCACTGAGCCCAGCCAATAGTTTTTATTATGATATTGTGGGGTACAGTTAAGGGTTAGGTATACAAATATGCTTCGTTCAGGCACCCTTGTTGACCAGAGGTGGCTCCCCAAGGGTGCTATATTTTCAAATCTATGACCACTGAAAAGAGGGAGTGAATCGAGATTCTTTTCTCTCTGTTGAACATGCATCGTCTGCCTGGGCTTAAGGATTCTTTGAAGTGACTTAATGGAGAATATATAGGAGATAAGGGAATATGCTTTCTTTTGCTAATTCTCAAGAATGTAGGTAGTGTAGGCCTGCTTGGAAGTTATGCCTTTCTTTAAGAGTTGTGGCAATATGGGCAGACAATAGTGGGTTTCCATATCACTCCTCTGCGGGATGTTCTGAGCTGGGGTCTCTGTTGCCCAGGCTGGAGTGCATGGCTCACCACAGCCTGGACCTTCTGGACTCAGGCAATCCTTCCATCTCAGCTCCCCCACCTCCAGTAGCTGAGGCTACAGGCGTGTGCCACCACACCTGGCTAATTTTTTTGTTTTGTTGCAGAGATGAAGTCTTGCGATGTTGCCTAGGCTGGTCTCAAACTCCTGAGCTCAACAATCCTCCCACCTCGGCCTCCCAAAATGCTGGAATTACAGGTGTGACCCACCATACCAGCCAGATACTCTGCACTGAACACACTTGTCTTCAAACATTGGATCCTTCTCAGCTGTTGCCCACCATCCACTACTCAGCTCAGTCACCCCCACCACACACAGGCCCTCATCTCATCATCAAAGATATGGGTTGGAAAGATGGAGAACATATACTTGCTCCTTTTGGTGTATACCTTTGAGATTTTTTAGGTTTGGTATTAGACGTTGAAGAATTTAGTTTCCACCACCATCAATTCTCCACCAAAGGAACTGAAAGGGTAAAAAGTCAAAATAGAGTAATTTTAATCACAATGGCAGCCATCTTAACACTTGAAAGAAGGTACCTATAGAAACCTGGAATAAACTTAGTTTGGCATAGTCTTTTTGTCTCAGATTAGCCATTTTTGTTTAGACTTTACCCCTGATATGCTTTGAATCTAGCACAGGTTAGACATAGATAAGATAAATTTCTATTAGGCAGGTTTTAGGAAGCGTTCAGACATTCTACTGCAGGCCACACTGGCAGCCTACCCCACCCCTCAGCAAATCTCTATCAAATGTAAGACAAGGACAGAGCCATAGAAATGATAATAGACCACCTTGTGGTCAAGGAGTTTGTGGATTGCAAATATCTAACAAGTCTCTTGCAGGAAAAATCCCAAATCCCCAAGTTAACCTAATCAGCCCTTTGTGACCTTCATGACACAGACAGACCCCTCCACCATGGCAGCAATCATGTGACTAACCCACCCATCTGCCTGCTGTCCATACCTGCACTTACCTGCCCCTTCTTAACGATGAGGAACAGACCACCACCCAATCACCCTAATGACTTTCTCCCATCCAAGGGAAATGGTTAAAAAGACTCAACCATGAGCAGCCATTTTACCATTGCCAGGCCACTGTGGCCATTGCCAGACCATTGCCATCATTGCCTTGCTAGACTCTGGTGTGGCCGTGTGCTCTTTGTGAGAAATAAGAATGATGATTTATTTTCAAATTGGAGCCTAGCTTATCTTGAGTTCTCAAGATGGTGTCTTAATGTTTTGGGCTTCTCTTTTGTTGATTCACTTCCTGCTTCTTTGTGCTTCCTTTTTGCAGGCTTTTTACTTTGGCAGGCTATATATTTAAACTTTTGGCGGAATTCAATCAGAATAGTAATCCTATAAGCCAATCGGCAAATAGGCAAATAGGACATGTAAATGAGATACTTCTATAAAACCAGTCAACATGTAACATGTAGGTGTCCTATGGGAAAGTGTGTAACTCCTGCAAGTACCCAACCAATAGGAAACCAGGAGAGGGACTTGCGTTCTAGGGCATAAATATGCTAGCTACAACCACCTCGGTGTGCCTGCTCACCCTAGTGGTACCTGTTCTTGCAAGAATGAGATTAAAAGAGCTGCTTCACTCCCCCATCTGAGTCTCCCTGTCATGCTTTAATGATGAAACTGAGGAGGGATGATTCCATCTCCCACATCTTTGAGCTATGGCTGTCACCATGCTTCCTGACTTTGGCCCCCTTCCCTACCTTGGGGAGGTGAATCTCCTCTGTCTCCCTCTCTCTAATTTACTTTTTAAATAAACTATATTTTCTAATCTAACTTCTATGTACTTCTTTGCATCTTTTATGTGGCATTGGATCGCACACCAGACATCCCACACCCCCAGTGGGCCTAACTTAACATTCTGGAGGCCCCGTTGGAAGAGTGTGCCCTAACATTTTTGGAGGCCCCAGTGAGACTTAACAACACTGCTTAGCTTTGTTATAATTTCTCAGAAACAGGGATTTCCAAGGGGTAGGTTCTTGACATTGCTTCTAGCCCCTAGCAAGTTCCTCCTTAACCAATCTATTCTAAGTATTTGCCCCCAGCCATGAAAGCCAGGGCTAACTCAATCTATGGTAGTCGTTTCTACTGTACCACCTGGAGTCCTGAGACCGATGTTATCAACACTCAAGAATGCAGCTGCTGGAGATATTTTTACTCTTTTTACTTCCTTGAGGCAATCTTAAATAGTCTGGCCCTCCATATTGGATGCCACAGTTTCCAGTCTTGGAGAGGCAGATCTATCTTCTCTCTCTCTGATCTACTTTCTGAATAAGCTATTTTTTCTAATCGACTTTCTGTGCAATCTTTGCCATTGCTGAGGCACCAGCACACCAACCTAACAGGAACTTTTAGGGGGTTGTATTGGAAAGGGAAGCCTTCTAATGAACCATTGACTAACCTAACCAGGACATGTTGAGTAGCTGGTGGGGTTCTAGGCATGGAGGATACAGAGGAAAGAACCAAAATGTTTCCAGCAAAATCATGGAGCTTACATTCTGTTTTGGGAGATGGGCAGAGGGAGATGATCCATAAACAAGCTGATTTTAATCTGTCAGTTTGATATGTGTTCTAAAAGAAAGGCAATGCAGGGAGGTATGCTGCTGTAGATGAAGCGGGCAGTGACCCCCTGCTGGCGACCTTTGAGGGTGGGGGGACATCACTGGGTGATGGGGCAAAGCATCCAAGGTAGCCCCAGCAGCTGCAAAGCTGTTGAGGTGGGAGTGTGGTTGACACCTTTAAGGAAAAGGCCGAGACTGGAGAGGAGAGAGCTAGGGGAGATGATAGATGGGGTGAAATCAGACAGGTCATGAGGGTCATGTAGCTGTGAGCTTTTTATTTTTTTATTTTTATTTTTTTGAGTTGGAGTCTCACTCTGTCACCCAGACTGGAGTGCAGTGGCCGCTCCCGGCCACTGCAGCCTT
>NW_007232173.1:28115-29278 GCF_000164805.1 Carlito syrichta | reverse complement strand
TGCTGGGCTCCAGCAATCCTTCCGCCTCAGCCTTCCAAGCAGCCAGAACTACAGGCACGCGCTACCACGCCCAGCTAATTTTTTTTGATTTATTGTAGAGATGAGGTCTCATCAAGTTGCCCAGCCGGGTCTCAAACCCGCAGGCTTAGGCAGTTCACTCACCTTGACCTCCCAAAGTGCGGGATTACAGGCTGAGCCACCGAGCCCGGCCCGCTGTGAGCTTTTTAAATGTGTACATGCTTGCCGGGCGTGGTGGCTCATGCCTGTAATCTCAGCACTTTGGGAGGCAAGGTGAGAGGATTGCCTGAGCTCCCGAGTTCGAGACCAGCCTGGGCAACATGGTGAGACTTTGTCTCTACAATAAATCAAAAATTAGCTGAGCGTGGTGGCACATACCTATAGTTCCAGCTACTTGGAAGGCTGAGGTAGAAGGATTGCCTGAGCCCAGCAGGTCAAGGCTGCGGTGACCGTGAGTAGCGTGCCACTGTACTCAAGCCTGGGTGACACAGTGAGACTCTGACTCAAAAACAAAAAACAAAAAACCCGAAAAATATATAAATAAAAGTGCTGATGTTTGGGCCTAGGGTTGCCAGATATAACAAATAAAAATACAGGACAGTCTGTTACATTTGAATTTCAGATACAGAGTGACAAATCTTTTAATACGAGTAATCCCAGTATTGCACAGGACATACTTTTGCTAAATGATTATTTGTTGATTCTGAAATTCAAATATAACTGAGTGCCTTGCATTTTATCTGGTAACCCCACTTGAGATTTTGATTTCATTGGTCTGGGATCAGGCCAGGCATAGACACTGTTCACAAGCTCACTAGGATTTCTAATACGTGCCAGGAACCACTGACATAGGGCCTTGTCTACTCAGTAAGTACAAAGAGTTGTAAAGGGTTTCAGGCAGTGAATTAATATGACCTCACCTCTTAAAAGGGTTCCACTGGCTGCTGTGTAGAGGACAGAAGAACGAGCGGACAGAAGCAACTGGTTAGTAAGCTATTGCAATAGTCCAGGCCAGGGAAGGGACCTGCATTTATTTATTTATTTATTTATTTTTTGAGTTGGAGTCTCACTCTGTCACTCAGACAGGAGGGCAGTGGCTGCTCCCGGCCACCGCAGCCTCGACCTGCTGGGCTCCGGCGATCCTT
>NW_007232173.1:0-28053 GCF_000164805.1 Carlito syrichta | reverse complement strand
AGGCTCAGGCAATCCACTCACCTCAGCCTCCCAAAGTGCTGGGATTACAGGCTGAGCCACCGAGCCCGGCCAGGACCTGCATTTATTGAGCACCTACTGTGGCGAGGCATAGCAAGAGTGTATAACAGAGGAAGAGATTACTAGGTCCTCCCCTGGATCTACTCAGGGGTGTGGGAGCCTAGAAATCTGTTTTTTTGTTGGTTTGTTTATTTTTTGGTTTTTCTTTTTTGAGTTGTAGTCTCACTCTGTCGCCCAGACTGGAGTGCAGTGGCCGCTCCTGCCACCGCAGCCTTGACCTGCTGGGCTCCAGCAATCCTTCCACCTCAGCCTTCCAAGTAGTTGGAACTACAGGTGCGCGATGCCACGCCCGGCTAATTTTTTGATTTATTGTAGAGATGAGGTCTCGCCAAGTTGCCCAGGCAGGTCTCGAACCCACGGGCTCAGGCAATCCACTCACCTCAGCCTCCTAAAGCACGGGATTACAGGCTGAGCGACCAAGCCCAGCTAGGAATTTGTTTTTTTGAGTCGGAGTCTCATTCTGTTGCCCAGGCTGGAGTGCAGTGGCACACTCATGGCCACTGCAGCCTTGACCTACTGGGCTCAGGCCATCTTTCTGCCTCAGCCTTCCAAGTAACTGGAACTACAGGCATGTGCCACCACCTTGGCTATTTTTGTATTTATTGTTGAGACGAGGTCTCGCCAAGTTGCCCAAGTTGTTCTCAAACCCCTGGACTCAGGCAATCCTCTCACCTCTGCCTGCCTCCCAAAGTAGTGGGATTAGGCGTGAGCCACCACACCCAGCTGGAATTTGTATTTTTAACAAGTTCTTCTGGTGATCCTGTTGAGCAATCAGGTTTGGAACAACTAAAGTATTAGATTCAAGTTTCCCAGAAATTATAGAAATAACCATGAATACTGTTTAGGGAGCTTTGTCTCTGTGACTGTCTCCAGAGACTGTATTTCCATGTATACTTTATATCCCTTAATCCTATGCAGTATATACTGTTGCTAGCTCCATTTTTCAGAGTAAGGAACTGAGACCCAGAGAGGTTAAATAACTTGGCTAGGATCACAGAGCTACAAGATGGCAGAGTCAGGATTTGAACCTAGATCTTGTTGATTCTGCCATCCTGCCCTCTGTTAGGCCTAAAGAGAAACAATATTTAGATGAGTTGTAGATAATGGATCATCAATGAGAGAAGCCTTCTTTGCTGTGTCACACTGATGTCTGTCCTCCTAAGACCAAGGTGAATGGAACTGAATTCCAGGGGTCTATCACTGATGACAGGCCCACCACCCTTCCCATAGAGTATCCTTACAATGCTGAACTTGAGACTGAATGAGCCAGAAAACCTTTTATGTCATTTCTTTCCTAACCACACTCTGAAATAAACTGGGCTCCCTTGGGGAAGGACTGGACACTCCCTCAGAGGAAGGCCAGGGTAGAAGATGCTACGGATGGTGTGTGGTTACCATGTATGTCACATTACTGAGCAATCTCTTGTGTTTCCAAGGCATCTTTGACCCAAAGAATTGAACTTTTTTTGTTTTGGGGTTTTTTTTTTTTAGATGAGAAAATAGAGTTTATTTAGAAAGTAAATTAGAGAGAGAGATTGGAAATTCACCTCCCTGAGGCGGGGAGGAGGCTGAAGCCAGGAAACATGGCGATGGTCATAGCTCAAAGAGCACATAGCCACACCACAGTCTAGTTAGGCAATGACCAACATTTTGTTGATTAGACCATCAACTGGACTCGGCAGAGCTAAGTGGCAGGGATTTAGTGTCAAAAGCCTTTTGAGTTAATATTTTCCCCCATTGCTCTCCTGTGTTAAGCAATAATTTTACAGTCCCCTGCCTTACCTCTTTATTATTGTCATTTTTTAGAGACAGGGTCTCACTTTGTCACTCAGGCTGGAGTACAGTGGTATAATCATAGCTCACTGTAACCTTGAGCTCCTGACCTGTCTTCTTTCTTTTTTTTTCAAAGCAGGATTTATTGAGAGGACAGAAAAGCTCCCAAAGTGGGAGGGGACCCGAAGGGGTTGTCATGACTTATTTCTTACACAGAATCTTGAGTGACAATTCTTACTGCTTCTCATCTAAGAATGCTATACACTTGCCCCGGTCTGATATTTTCTAATGTGTGAGACCCATATCACTGGTGGTACATGAGATACCTTTAGCTAGCACATGAGCTTGCATGAAATTACCATGTTTCAAGGATTCAAGTTATTCCCCTGAATGCTTATTCTGTTGAGAATACAGTTTGGTGCTACTGAATCTTGAAAGTTCCTCCAACACTTGGTAATCTTTCTTTTTTAAAATTTTGTAAAGATGAGGTCTCACCGTGTTGCCCAGGATGATCTCAAACTCCTGGGCTCAAGCCCATCTTCCCACCTCAGCCTCCCAAAGTGAGCCACTGCGTCCAGCCAATCTTTTTTTTTTGGGGGAGTCAAGGTCTAACTCTGTTGCCCAGACTGGAATGCAGTGGCACAGTCACGGCTACCACAGCCTCAACCTGCCAGCCTCAGGTGATCCTTCTGCCTCAGCCTTTCAAGCAGCTGGAACTACAGGTGCATGCCACTATGTGCAGCTAATTTTTAAAATTTATTGTAGGCATGAAGTCTCATCAAGTTGCACATGCTGGTCTCGAACCCCTATGCACAGGCAATCCTCTTGCCTCTGCCTCCCAAAGTGTTAGGATTATAGGTGTGAGTCACTGCACCTGGCTTAATCTTCTTTTTTTAATGAAGAGAACACAGGCCTCTGCTCAGAGCTTTCAGCTATCTAAAATATTAGGATTTAATCATGTTATTTACTTATTTAGTAACTTATTTCAGAAGGATTTTTAGATTGACAGAAAAGTTGCAAAGAGAGTTTTTATCTAAGAACCATATGTCTTTCACCCTGTTTCTGTCAATGATAGCCTCTTACATACCCATGGTACATTTGCCAAGACTAAGAAACTGATGTTGGCCATTACTATTAACTAAAGTATGGACTTCTTAGGTTTTTCCACTAATGTCCTTTCACTGTCACAGAGTCCAATCTAGGATACCACCTTGCATTCATTATTTTTGTTTTTGTTTACGGTAGTGATATATCTTCTTTTAAGACATTAAGCAAGCTGGGTACGGTGGTTCAAGCCTGTAATCCCAGCACTTTGGGAGGCTGAGGTAAGAGGATTGCCTGAGCTCAGGGGTTCAAGACCAGCCTGGGAAATTTGGTGAGACTGCATCTCTACAACAAATCAAAAAATAAGCTGGGCATGGTAACACATACCTGTACTTCCAGCTACTTAGAAGGCTGAGGTGAAAGGATCGTCTGAGCCCATCAGGTCTAGGCTGCAGTGGCTGTGAGTGTGTCACTGAACTCCAGCCTGGGCAACAGAGTGAGACTCCGACTAAAAAAATAAAATAAAACAAAATAAATCATTAAGCAAAGAAAAGTGAGAGAATTTGAAAAAAAAAAAAACAGTAACAGTAAGAGTGTTATGTAGATATGGCAAAAAATTCTCAGTTTCCTCTGGGTTGGCTTTATCCACTGGAAAATCCTTCCCATGAAATGGGAAGATGAGCCGGGCATGGTGGCTTACACCTGTAATCCCAGCACTTTGCACTTTGAGAGGTGGAAGTGAGAAGATTTTCTGAGTCCAGAGATTCGAGACCAGCCTGGGCGACTTGGCGAGACCTCGTCTCTACGATAAATAAAAAAATTAGCCAAGTGTGGTGACATGTGCCTGTGGCTCCAGCTACTTGGAAGGCTGAGGCAGAAAGATCACCTAAGCCCAGCAGGTCGAAGCTACGGCGGCTGTGAGCATGCCACTGCACTCCAGCCTGGGCGACAGAGTGAGACTCTGACTCAAAAAAAAAAAAAAGAAAGAAAGAAAAAGAAAAAAGCAATGGGAAGGTGATCACCAGCCAACCGGTGCTCTTCCAGCCAGACTGGTTTCTCCCACTAGTCATTTGAATGTATGTTTCTGTAGCTTGGCCAACCACTGCTGTGAGTATCAAACTCTCACCAACATAGTGGCCTAAATCATAATGATACTGATGGTTTAGGGATCATAAAATCCAGAGATGGGTGGTTCCAGAGTTGGTTTCATAGCTCAGTGATGTCAGCCAGGACCTGATCTCTTTCCATCTTTTATCATCCTCAGAATGTTGGCTGTCATTTCTCTTTCTTTCTTTCTTTCTTTCTTTCTTTCTTTCTTTCTTTCTTTCTTTCTTTCTTTCTTTCTTTCTTTCTTTCTTTCTCTTTCTTTCTTTCTTTCTCTTTCTTTCTTTCTTTCTTTCTTTCCTTCCTTCTTTCTTTTTTCTTTCTTCTCTCTCTCTCTCTCTTTCTTTTTTTTGACTCAGAGTCTCACTCTGTCACCCAGCCTGGAATGCAGTGGCATACTCACAGCCACTGCAGCCTCAACCTGCTGGGCTCCTGCTGAGGCGATCCTTCTGCCTCAGCCTTCCAGGTAGCTGGAACCACAGGCGCATTCCACCAAGCCCGGCTAATGTTTTTTTATTTATTGTTGAGATGAGGTCTTGCCAAGTTGCCCAGGCTGGTCTCAAGCCCCTGAACTCAGGCAATCCTCTAGCCTCTGCCTCCCAAAGTGCTGGGATTACAGGCATGAGCCACTGCACCTGGTGGCCATCATCTTTCAGTGTGTCATCCTGTGATCCAAGGATGGCTCCATTGGCTTCAAGTATCATATCCTGGTAGCTGTGTTCAAAAGCAGAAAGAAAAGGGAACTTGCTTCATGAGCACTTCCTTATGGACTTGTCTCCCATGGTCAGGGAGAAATATTTCCTGGGAGTCCCTTGCTGGGATCACATGGTCACCTCAAGTTGAAGAGAATCTGGGAAAGCAAAGTTCTGATGAAGAGGATTGGCTCAGACCCCAGTGGGTGGGAACAGGCCAGCCTTAACATTTGCAGAACTCTGGGCTAAAATACAAAATTATTAGTAAAACGTGTCCTAGCTTTCTTCCCTGACAGACACACTTTCAGAATCACCTGGAGGACCAGTTTGTATGTTGAATCCTTCCAATCTTTGGAGTCTCGTGCCAGGATGTGGCTCCTGGATAAATGTCCATGTTCTTTCTCTTCCCCTTCTCAACTCCATCCCACCACATGAGGTCTCACACACAGGCATGTGGATGCTCTAGCCCACACATCCAGGCTCTGTCTACCCCTCCCACAAACAGCTTCCTCTTAGCCACTCCTTGAACCTAGAAGTACACATACCAGCTGAACCCTTGGGAGCATAGACTGGGAGAAAAGTTTACTCCTGGAAGCTGGAATTAGACTTGGGCTGTTTGGACAAGGAGTTTTGGGGTACCGGGTACCCAGAGTGTGGGCTTAGGTGGAATATCCTCTTGGCTTTGTGGACTCCTTTCTCCATTGGGATGGGTGTAGCTGGAGGAGAGACAGAATGGGGTCCTCTAGAGGACAGGCCTAGAGCAGAGGCTGTGCTTGCCAGTATTGGTTGGGTACATCGCTGCACAGATGAAATCAGGTGTCTCTTAAAGTGGAAAGTGGAATGACTATTGAGCAGGCAGCCATCTGCCTCAGAGTTTAGTGGGGCCAAGGGTCTTATGTCTTGTTGATTCTTGTCTCCCTAAGATGCAAGCCAATGCCTGGTACATGGTAGAAACTCAAGACATATTGAATCAAAGAATTAGTGAATGGATGAATATCACTATTAGCACCATTTGAAACATTTCCATCTCACAGGGATGGGGCGGTTGGAGACCAGAGTCTAGAAGGAAAACACTGAGGGAACTAGTGTGTCATCGTGGCAGAGCAATAGTCCCAAATTCCCGAATTTGTCTCTCCCCTGGACCCCCACCCCTCACCACACCCTCCTTCAGTAGACACATCTTATTTGTGTACACAGCCACAGACTTTCTCCTCAGGGTTTCCGACAAGGATCCGCTGTCGAGTTTCTGGGTTTTGGGGCTGCCTGGGAACTCAGAGCCCACCCACGCCAAGCCTTCCACAGACATAACGCCTCCCCAGCCTGGCACACAGGACCCCACGAATGAGCCCGGTCAGCTTCCTCTGCTCCCCCTGACAAATCCCCTACTCAAACAGGTCCACTGTCTCACCCAAATATGCTGGTACTTTCCAGTTTTTTTGCTGGAAACATTCCTGCTGCTGGAATGTCCTCATTCTCCCCATTTTTTCTCGCTATTCAAATCAAACCCGTGTTTCAAGGCCCTTCCTGTTCCCCATGCCCTTCCCAAGACTTGTACTGGCTGCCCAGACTCCCTTCTGCACGTCTTCCCTAGGGATTCTCCTGCACCGTGTCTTGCCCTGGGCACTCCTCCATTGAACATTCAACAGAGGCTTGCTCACCATGCTCCAGGTCCTATGTTGGGGAAGGGATGGGGAGATATCGATTGGAATTCTCTGGGTATCGAGCTCACTTAAAGAGAGGGATATTAGAAAATGTGACAGGCATTCTCAGGGACAGGCAGGAGTGGCAAACAGCTTGGCCTCACTGTGACTGGCAATTTGGAAAGTCAGGATTTGAGGCTTCTCTCTTCGCCTTTCTGGATGGGATTCATTAGTCTGTCTCTCACATCCAGCTTCCTAAGTGACATGCATCTGGTTCCACACTGGCCATCCTAGCGTTCACTCTACATGACCTTGTAATTCAAGCACGTACAGATGTGGCAGGTTTCCTTTGCTTGCAAATGAAACAACCTGGTTCAGAATGGTTTAAACAAAGTAAGGAAATTTATTGGTTCATGCAACTATAGAAAAGTCCAGAAGAAATTCAGAGTTCAGGCATGGCCAGATCTAGGTACTCAAATAATATGATTAGAGACCTCTTTCTATCACTGGACTCTGCTTTTTTCTGGGTTGGCTTCACCCATAGGAAAATCCTCCCCATGGGGTAGCAAGCTAGTTACCAGAAAGTCTGGATGAACATTCCACCAACTTAGCAACTCTGGTGGAGAAAACACTTCCTTCAGCAAGGTTCCTGTTCCTGGGTAGAGCTGTCATTGGCTTAGCCTTGAACAAAACTCTGAGACCAGGGAATGTGATGCTCTGGTTGGCAGGTTTGTTTCTCTTAAAAGACAAATATGGAATTATTACCATGAGAACCCACTTGCAGTGAGATTGGGTGGGGAGGAGGCAAGCCACTCAAACATTTCACCTCAGATGAGCTGTGGCAGGGGTGAGGATTGGCTCACAGACCTGCTGCTCCAACACGTTCTCTGCAGGGTGACCAGCTGTTGTCTGTCTGCCCAATTCTTCTGCAAACAACCTCCTGTATTGGAGGACCGTCTTCCCAATTGTGAGATTCTATTGGGACTACCAATCACAGCCCTGCTAGTGACAAATGAGGATGTATGACCCAAGAGGACCAAGCTGAACCTTTCCTTGAGATTTTCATCATTGAACCAAAGAAAGAAAGTCTGCTAGCATCCCAGATAACTCTCCCCAGTCAGATGCTCCTTCTCCTCCTCCCCTTGTCTTACATTATTATTCAAGTTTCATTCAGCTTTTTAAATTTAGTAGATATGTGTAGATCTTGTTTCCCTAGGGAGTATGGTGGTGATGGGGGCTGGGGTGGTAAAGAGTGTCCCTTAAACTGCTCTTTTCTTTCTGGAGGAGAAGTTAGGAGGACATGAGTAGCAGCTGACCAAATTTCCAGCCTCACTGAAAAAGCTGGTCAAAGAGAACAAAACTAAAATGCAGAGAGAAAAGAAGATAAAAATAGAATCTTAATGGAGGCCAGCACATTTGCTTCATCATTGCCAAGGCCCAGCAGGAACCTGCCTTTGCCTTCATTTGGCCAACACTTTTCTCTTTTTGCCTAATTTGGGTAGCCAGTGTTCCTTGGGTACATCCTATGTGCCATGTCCTCTGTGCTCGTAGTTGCTTTCTTTTTTTCTCTCTTTTCTTTTCTTTTTTGTTTTGAGTTAAAGTCTCACTCTGTTGCCCAGGTTAGAGTGCAGTGGCATGCTTATGGTCACTGCAGCCTCAACTTGCTGGGCTCAGGCCATCCTTCCACCTCACCTTTCCAAGTAGCTGGAACTGCAGAAGCATGTCCCCATGCCCAACTTATTTTATTTTATTTTATTTTTGATTTATTGTAGAGACGATGTCTCGCCAAGTTGTCCAGGCTGGTCTCAAATCCCTGGGCTCAGGCAGTCCTCTAGCCTCTGCCTCCCAAAGTACTGGGATTACGGGAGTGAGCCACCATACCTGACTGCTAAGTGCTTTCTATAGATGACCTCTTTGGATGCTTACAACTCCATGATTATTTCCTCCTTTTACAGATGTGGGAACAGAGAGTCCAAGAGGTTGAGAGACTTAGTAACACAGCTAGTAAGTAGCAGAGTCAGAATTAAACCAGACAGACTTCTCTGGGGCAACCCACAAAGCTCTGAAGACCTCAGTGCAGTGAATGTGGGTGGAGCAGGCATCCTGACATGGGTCTCAGACACCAGGGTCTCAGGCTGAGCACTTAGACTCTGTAGCATTATTATATTAGGTGCAAAATTTTTAAAACTATGAAATATGTACAGAAAATTACATAGGAAATGTAGGCACAGTTTACAAATAAATACTCACCTGTGTAACTATCACCTAAGTCAAAAAATAAAGCATTACTAGCATTCCAGAAGCGTCTCCCCAGTCAGAATCTCCTTCTTGTCCAGAAATACTCCTTATCTTATATTATTATCCAAGTTTCATTCTGCTGTTAGATTTTAGAGAATATGTGTAGCTCTTGTTTCCCTAGGGAGTATGGTAGTGATGGGGGGTGGTGGTAAGGAGTGTCCCTTAGACTGTACTCTTTTGTACCTTTCACCTTGCCAGTCACATGATAGGCCAACTGATAGGAAAGCATCTACTCTGTATTCAGAACTGGGCTAGGTGTTGTACGCATCACCTCACTGGCATATCACAAAACCTCTATCAGGTAGGCCTAATTAACATATATTTCCAAACAAGGAAAAATGAAGGTTCAGGAAAGGCATGTACCATACCCAAGGTCACAGATTGGACATAGTAAAACTTGGTTTTGAACCCAGATCTCTCTTGACCGAGAGTCCCACTCTTTCGTTGACTTGGTTTGATGAGGGTAGGGGCAGGTGAGGAAGGAAGGGAACAAAGCAGGGTGGGGGGGGATGGTTGGTGCAGGGATTTAGAGGGGCTGTGGAGCTGGCCTGGCCGGCCTGGTTTCACATCCCAACCCTGCCACTCTCTCTACATTTCAGTTTCCTGCCTGCGTAACGGTTTTGTGTTGATTCAATGAGATGATGTATGAAATGCCCAGCATGGATAATCGTACTGGCCTCATAGGGCTGTTGTGAAGAATAAGAGCTGAGTTTAGTACAGGAAGCTTCTAGAGCAGTGCCCTGCATGTGGCAAGCACTAATGGGCACTGGCCACTGCTACTGATGCTCTTGTTTCTCCTCCGCCCTCAGGCTCATGGGCATGCACTGAGTGGCCGTTGTTTTGGAATTGTTGCATCTGTGGCTACTTTGCAGACTGTTTTCCTCTGCATACTCACTCCATTGAAGGGCTCTGGCTGGGGGCGGTCTTTGGAAAGTGAGTGCTTGTTTCTTCTGAGGATCATGAGGCCAATGGAGTAGAAGCTAGCCTTCTCTGATGGAAGCTGGTCTGAGCTCCAATGCCACATTTCCTTCCTGACCCCGCATGTGGGCAGAGTTGACCTGGGTGCCACTCCAGGGAATCAGGGCAGCCTCACCACAAGGTCAGGCTGGCTCTCAGGAGGGTGGGGATGTGTGGTAGGAGGGCTCCCGGCTACATGGCCTATGGCCTTGCATCCTGCATGGTCTTTGGAGAGGCTGAGGCTCACGGTGGGATTTTTCAGCAACCAGGGTCCTCGACAGCTCCTGGAATAGGTCAGGGATATTGGTTGCAAGCAACAGAAACTGATTCTGGCTGCTTAGAGAAAAAAAATGCAGGCGTCACTGAATCAGCCAGAAGTGGAAGGACCAGAGCTGTTGCTGCTTTCAAACATCCACCCCTCCTTGCATCTCTAGCTTCAGTTTCAAAGTTCTAGAAAAGAGCATCTGATTGGAATAACTTAAATTGTGTGATGGCCGCAGGTGAAACAGGGTGGTGGGTGGGGGAAGGGCCAGGGCCCCAGTTGGTGTAGTGATTGCTGGTAGAACTCTCCCTTCGTCGAGATTAGATACAGGGCATTTCTTCAGAAGGCAGTGTAGGGAGTGGCTGAATACAAGGCAGTCGGAGGAAAGAAGAGAAGACAAATGCCCACTATACTTCTGCCCTCTTGAAGCAAACAGGCTTGTACAGTGGGTGCCTTAGGCGTCCTAAAAGACAAGCTGGCCTGCTTCCCAATGCAGACAGGCTGCCGAGAGACAGTATGGGGAACGGGAAGTGCTGACATCGCTAGAGTTAGAGTTAGTTCAAGTTCTGGTACCTCATCCACTCACTTGTGACCTTGGGCAGATGCCTTAACACCCTGGATATTTTATTCATCAATCTGTGAAATGGAGATAATAATTCATCAGTTCTCATATGGTTGCTGCAAATACTAAGGATACTTTAGGACCTGTCGACTCTGATTCCAACTCTATCTATGACATCGGTGCCTTCTCAGAGCCTTGATTTCCTATCTACAAAATGGGAGAAGAAAGTAGGGCCCAGTAGGGCCAGACATGGTTTTTAGCCTGCTATTGCTACTTATCTGCTGTAAGACTTTAGGCAAGTTATTTAACTGAACTTGAAGTATTCCAGCTCAATGGGCATGGTGCAAGCATAGGCACAGAATGGGTGCTATATTGGTTTCCGAGAGCCATCCAGCAAGGCGCAACAGACAGACTTGTTTAACCAACAGAAATGTATGGTCTCACAGTCCTGGAGGCGAAAAGTCTGAGATCAAGGTGTCACCAGGGTTGGTTCCTGCTGAGGACTGTGAAAGAGAAAAATCTGTTCCAGACCTCTCTCCCAGCTCCTGGTAGTCTGCTGGCAATCCTTGGTGTTCCTTGGCTTGTACATACACCACCTTGATTTCTACTTTCATCCTTACATGGCATTCTCCCTATGTGTCTTCATGCCATCTTTGCTCTATACATGTTGTCTATATCCAATTTCCTCTTTTGCTTTTCTTTTCTTTTTTTTTTTGAGTCGAAGTTTCACTCTGTCGCCCAGGCTGTAGTACAGTGGCACACTCATGACCACTGTAGCCTTGACCTGCTGGGCTCAGGCGATCTTTCTGCCTCAGCCTTCCAAGTAGCTGGAACTACAGGCTCACGCTACTACGCCCGGCTTATTTTTTGATTTATCGTAGAGATGAGATCTAGCTAAGTTGTCCAGGCTGGTCTCAAACCCATGGGTTCAGGCAATCCTCTTACCTCCACCTCTCAAAAGCTTGAGCCACTGTATTTTTTTAGAATATTTTCTTCTTTATTTATTTATTTTTGAATTAGAGTCTCACTCTGTCACCCAGGCTGGAGGGCAATGGCATGCTCACAGCTACTGCAGCCTCGACCTGCTGGACTCAGGCCATCCTTCTGCCTCAGCTTTCCAAGTAGCTAGAACTACAAGCATGTGCCACCATGCCTGGCTGATTTCTTTTTTTGAGTTGGAGTCTCACTCTGTCGCCCAGATTGGAGTGTAGTGGCTGCTCCTGGCCAACGCAGCCTCGACCTGCTGGGTTCCAGTGATCCTTCCCCCTCAGTCTTCCAAGTAGCTGGAATTACAGGCGCGCGCTACCACGCCCGGCTAATTTTTTGATTTTATTGTAGAGATGAGGTCTCACCAAGTTGCCCAGGCAGGTCTCGAACCTGCAGGCTCAGGCAATCCACTCACCTCAGCCTCCCAAAGGCGCGGGATTACAGGCTGAGCCACCGAGCCCGGCATGATTTCTTGAAGTAGTTAGAAATACAGGCATGCGCCACCATGCCCAGCCAATTTTTTGATTTATTGTAGAAACGAGGTCTTGCCAAATGAGGTCTTGAACCCCTGGACTCAGGCGATCCTCTGGTCTTGGCTTCCCAAAGTGGCATGAGCCACTGTGCCCGGCTTCAATTTCCCATTTTGTAAGGATATTAGCTCTACTAGATGAGGGTCCGCTCTAGTGCTCTCATTTTAACTTGATTACCTCTGTAAAAACCCTGTTTCCAAAGAAGGCAACATTCTGAGGCACTGAGGGTTAGGACTCCAACATATCTTTTGTGGGGGGACAGAATTCAACCCATTTCAGATGCTTAGCAACTATTAATTTTTCCTTCCTCATCAAATAAGATTGCAAACCCTGCTCAGTACCTGGCACAGAGTAGAATCTCAGTGAATATTTGTTGAATAGACAAATGGATGGATGGATTCTAGACTCCATGGTGTCTTGACTTCTTTAAAGAGCTCTCTACTGACCCCAGAGATGTACTGCCCCCAACATTTAAAAAGTAATTTCAAGATAGTCCGATAAAAATACAGAGTATATAAGAACAACTCCAGGTACATTTAAGAGCTTGGATCTAATTTCTCTTTCTGTTGTGTTCTATGCTGTTTTCACAGATGGAGAAATGGCAGGAAAGTCCTGCTTTGCCACAGACAAAGAATTAATTGTTCTAGCAAAGGCGGAACAACTTCTTCCAGTTATTTGAAAAGAGGTTCTACCAGTGAATAGGGCAATAAATCAGGGCTATAAAGTGAGGTAAGGAGGTAGCTATGGGGGCTGGGACAGGGAGGCTCCCACAACCCTTGGCCCCAGGCACCCACTGAATCAGGAAACTGCCACCAAATGAGAGAATACCGCTCTTCTTAATTCTTCACCCTCAGGGGCAGAGGGCTCGTGGTACAGCAAGGTGACTCAAAGCTCAAACTCTGAGTTAGACTCGTACTGGCCCCACACCGCCTCACTGTGTTATCTTGACCGAGTCACTGAACCTCTCTGTGCCGTAGAATCCTCATTGATACTTTGGGGGTAATAATAGTATCTACCTTATAGCACATATGATAATATATGTACTACACCTTGCACAGTGCATTCAAATAATCTCAGCAATTATTGTTATTATTATATTGTTGTTGAGGATGCCACTGATGCTGAGGCTGATAAGAAAGGACGAATTCTAGCACCCAGGTTTTAAAAAATGATCCTGTTCTCATCATTCCTGTTAGAGCTTTCTAGAACTCAACTCAAGCTCTCTTTCTCCCCATCTTTCCCTCCTTATGATCCTAAGTGCTCAGCCACGGATTATTTCATGAATTCTCCCAGCAACCCTATGAGATATGTTGTAACCTCTGTTTCATGGGTAAGGAACCCAAGACTCAGAGAGAAGTGACTGGTAGGAGGAGAAGCTGGAATTCCAGCCAGGTATGTCTGCCGCCAAGGCTGCCGAATAGGGAGATGAGTCTGAAGAGGATGGAGACTGGCGCCTCCCCACCATTCCTCTTCATCCTCAGGACTAACCCTCAGGACCTAAGCACAAACCTCACCAGATTGGCCCGCCCTGGATCATGCTTCCCATTCCACTGGCTTCCCCACCCTGTCATCAAGGCCTGCCCCCTGCTGGCCATCATTTTGAGCACACCCTGCTGGCATGCCCCAAGAAACCCTTACACACAGGGGAGTCAATGACTGATGATGAAGGCAGTCTGTTAATCAGAACACTAGATTCGAATCCAGCAGTACCCTGAATCCTCACGGAGGCCCTAGGAGGAGTGTGTCACCCTCCCTCACCTTCTCTGAGCAAACTAAGGCTCAGGGAAGTTCTGTAACTTCTGTCACATACACATTGGGTCAGAGCTTGGCTTTGGGCCCTGGCTGGCTCTCTGGTTTCTTCATGCACATCCTTTTGCAGTGCTGTCGACTTCCTCTGCTCCCTTGCAGGAAGGCCTGGACTGATACTGACCTCTGGTGCTCTCTGCTCCCACACTGCCAGGGGCTAGGAAATGGTTGGGACCTGATGAGCTTCAAAGAGGGCGATGACAGTGTCAGAACATCTTTGCCCAGGAGGACAGAGGGCACATGGTTGGGGGCCTATCTAGTACCATGGATGATGGCAAGAGTTTCGCTATTATCAGGGCCTTTCTGATTTCCACAATGTGAAGTTCAGGGGAGTAAAATGATCTGTTAAGGGCAAGGATGGGGTTTCAGACCTGGGCTGCCAATGTTCCTGCTGGCCCATCTTCCTGCAGGGGAGGGGAGAGCTGGGCTGTAAAAGTCTACAGGAGAGCCATTCCACTTCCATCATTCTTGTTTCTTTTCTTTAGCATAGATGAGAGATTATGACATTTTCTGGTTTCTCTGAGCACCTGGCAGCTAGAATTGGAGGTTCCTGAAATTAGTTTCCTGTTATCGTGGAATCCTTTACAAGTTTGCAGGTGATGACCAGCTTCTTGGTGGCTTTGGAACTGCACAAAAAGGAGGCAGTTTATGAGGCAGAAAGAGCCATGGGCTAATTTCTGAGGGAGCTCTGGCATTGACTGGCTGTGTAGCCTTCGGCGGGTGAATTCACCTCTCTGATCCTCAGTCTCCTCCTCTGTAAGAGAGGGATAATAACAGCTTCTACTTTATAAGGTTACTAAGAGGATTAACTAGATAATGCATGTAAGACATTTAGTTCTAGACTTGGCACATAGTAAGTAGCAGGTAAACATGTGCCCACCATTACAATGGTAGAAATGGTGTTGTCATCAGCAACTAAAGCTTTGGCAGAAGTTTTGTTCTTGGAAAAGGGTCCAAGAGCTAAATCAAATGGCAGTAGAGGAGTGAATGGGGAGAAAATGTTCCTTCCTGGTGCCACTGGCAGTCATCCCAAAAGGTACATGCCTAAGGAAATACCCAGCAATCCTCTTCTACTCTTCCTTAGGAGATGGGGTGTTCTTCAGGCCTACCTGGTCTGGCTTAAAAGCATGGGTTTGTTTCCCCCACTGACTCACACTGTCAGCACCAGGCATTGACAAGACCAATGGCATGGGTGTTGGAGTTGCCCTGGAAGTACCCTATGAGGAAAAAAAAAAGGCACCCAGATTTTAAGAACAGCTGATTGCATACATACATTTTGATTTCTCTTTGTATGAGTCCCCAGGGCATATGACCCATGTTCATTGCTCTAGGGCCCAGCAGTGCCCTCAGCTCCTGGGGTTTCAGGGTTTTTTTAGGAATAATTCAGTCCAACTAGCTTATTTTAGGGAAAATGTAGCTCAGAGAGGCAAAAGACCTTGCTCAACAACACAATCACTCTTGAGCTGGGGTAAAGCCCCTTGCTCCGGTGGTAGAATTCTCTTGTTCCTTCCTGGCAAAGACACGGTCACCACAAACAGTGTCCATCCTGTAACTCTAATCCTACCTGGAGGAAAAGGGGCAGCCCAGAAAAGGACAATGGCCTGGGTCTGGTAAGCCCCTCTGAGCTTTCAAGTATGTTTCCCCATTATGGGTCTTTGGAAGGAAATCGTGTGTCACCTCCCACCCTTTGCTTCCTTACTGTCCCACAATACCCCCTGGCTGAGGCCTGCCCTGGCAACCATGGAAAGCCGTTTGCTCCAACCGATGCTTCCCTACGTGAAGAAGCAGAAATGGTTGTGAGAAGGCACACAAAGCTTTGTGACTCTCAGGGTGAGGCTGGGAAGGTGGGGTGATTGGTGAGGACCGTTGCATTTATGGAGCCTTTTATCTTTATGACAAAAGCTTAAATGGGCCTTGAGATGCAATAACAAAGGAAGCAACATCCATAAAGACTTGACTCTATCATGTGGTACTGGGCAGTAGATGGGCAGCTGGACCTGCTGTGTGTCGAGAGCAGTCCTTGAAACCCTGAGATGTTCTGTTAAATCAGAGACTGATGGCATGAAGCTGGGGACTCCTGGTAGGGACACTGGGAGCAATTCCCAGACCCACCCCTCCCAACTCTGCCAGCTGAATGTGGGACTCCCTCCACAACACCAGAGATATCATCCTTCCACACACATTCTCTCCTTCCAAGCCTGGGGTCGACTCCATGGAGACCCAAGCAGCCAGGACATTTGGCGGGGCTGGGATGGACACAAGGTGGGTCGTGTCAGAGGAAGCACAGCAGGACTCCCTGTGAACTCCAACGTCCCAGGAAAATGTGGAACTAACTGCCACAAATACACACCAAACCAAACCAGGAAAATAAAACCAGCTACATACATTGCCAACAAGGAGTTCCAGTTCTATTTGTTCGGCAATAGCGTTAATACTGCAATACTTTCACCAAGTTACACAAAGTAAAATCAGGGCCACTGGAATAAGAGGAACAGGAGGCGCCCTTGCAGTGTCCAAGCAGCATGTGCCTCCTTCCCTACCCCCCAGCAGTTTAGCCGTGCTGTCCCAGGAGCAGGCTCAGCCCATCATCCAAGTAAGTAGTTCTTGACCCAAGACGGCCATCCTGGCTTTGGCTTGCAAGTCCAGCCAGTGTGTAAACTCCCCAGGGAGCCAGTCTTAGTCCACAGCCCCTCACCCTGTTCATTGTGGATGTCAGGGGGCCCAAGAGGCAGAAGGGGGCGCAGGGGCAACTGATCAGAGAGCACTCAGGCAATGGACAAGATCTGGCTGTGTTTCTGCTCTCTGCAGAAGAGAGTTCTGGGGGAGCCGCCCCAGCTACCGGGGTGACAGCAGAAGAGGGTGGACATCAGCAGGGCCAGGGCGATGATGGAGGTGAGCACCCACCGGATGACGCCTGGGTAGATGAAGGGCAGGATGAGGAAGATGAGCAAGACCAGTAGGAGCAGGTGTGCGGCCAGGCGCCGGGCTGCTGTGCGGTTGGCACTTACTGCGTCCTGCCCGTCCTCTCCGGCCAAGCTGGGGTGCCCTACTGCTGAGGCAGCAGGATCTGCCAGCCCCTGAGGAGACAGCTGCACCTCCAGGCACAGCCGGGCCAGCCGGCCCACCACCACCTCCTGGTCACGCAGGCCACAGATGAGGCCCCCAGGGACGGCCGTGACCTTGCGGCACAGTGGGCAGGTGATGGACCAGGTGTTGTCCTGCACGCACAGCAGAAGCTTCAGGCAGACGGCACAGAAGGCATGTTGGCAGGCCAGCAGCTTGGGCGACCGGGCACAGCTGTAGGGCTCCCGGCATACCAGGCACTCCAGGTCGCACTCTGCGGAGCCACAATGACCCCTGGGGGGGCCCATGGCTGTGGTGGCTCCTGTGGAGTTGGGCTGGGGCAGCTGCGGGGTCTCAGCACAAGCCATTCTGGGCACAGGAGCTTGCGAGTCTCGGCCGTTCAGTGCCTGGGCATTGACAGGGTGTGTCAGTCAGTGCCCCTGGGATCTGGACGGAGTCTGACTCTCCATTCTGCTCTCGCCAGGTGCCTGCTGGCAACAGCTGTCTGGCACGACTCTCTCCCTGGACTGCCCAGGTTATGTCTCGGCTTACGCTGTTCCTTCAATTATTATTATTTATTTTCTTGGAACCTGGGGTTAATCAGTAACTCGCGGTCTGGAGACTTTGAATTTCCTTGATAGAAGGGCCAAAGGGGGCAGGGCCTAGTGAATCAGGACTTTCCTGTTGGGACCAGGTGCCTGCGTGCCCACAGGACCGTGGCCTATAAACTGTGGGATACATGAGAATCCTCCCACTCCCACAGACTCCTGGACCTTTTGAAATGCAGATGTCTAGGCCCCCAACTCAGAGACTGTGATTCTGCAGGTCTGGATGAGATCTGTAAATCTGCACAGTTAATAAACATCTCCCTAATTCTGATCTGGGTGGATTTCCCACTTTGAGAAATACCGCCACAGACCGGTCTCAGACAAAACCTTTTGGATGTCAGGATGAGTGGAAAATCATTTGTTTGCACTTTGAGCAGGCGGCCTTGTAAAGAAGACAGGAGTGATGAGCAAAGTATTCCAAGTGAAGGAGGAGAAAACCCAGTCAAACACAGAACAACAAAAACAAAACAAGCATTCAGCACTTGCTGCTGTATTCTGTTCCTTACAGTCACCAGAGTTGAAATCACAGTTACCAATTCATGGGCATCCCATTGGTGTCCTGCTGTGTGCTGCATGTACCTGATGAGAGGTGTCTTTGTTGTCCTAGGCACGCTGTGTATGCCACAGTACTATGAACATCTGCCACTTATTTGGGCCTTCTCTGAGCCAGGCCCCATGCTGGGGTCCTCATTTGTGATCTCCCAGGATTCTGGCGCAGCCCCGCAGGGAAGGGCTGGAAGCAATGGGGGGTGTGGTCAAGGAAGGCCTGCTGGCTGCCTGCCAAGGGGCATTCCACCAGGCAGGACCTTGTGGAATCTACCTGCGTCCAAGGTCAGGTTCCCAGTCTCGTGAGTCAATCTCGTCAGTTCCTGCAAATGCAACTGAACTCCACGCAAGTGACTCAAACCAACAGGACTCAGGTGGGAGGGACAGATACAAGCTGCATAACAGTTACGACCCTCTCGAGAGTCGGAGACTTCCACCATCGGACAAAAGGCTTGGACTCTTGTTTACACATGCCATACACATTTGTGAGTTTCTAAAAATCATGTTGTAGTTCTTCCTTTCTTCCTGTTGACCTTTCCATCATGCTTTTCTTTTTTCTTTTCCTTTGTCTCAGCAGTTAACTACAAAGCTAGTATGTGAGCACTGGCTAGCACCAGCAGGATACTGGTAATGAGAATAGTTCCCGAAAGCAGTGGGCCAACCTTGGTTTTATCTCAACAAGCAGCTGCAGCATGACGCCCCTACCTCGAGAAATGCAAACAGCAGAGGATTATCCAATTTGGAGTTGACTCAGCGAGCAATGAAAAAATTACCGGAGAAGCCCCCTCTTTTTCGAGACACCCGATACAAGCTTGCCTGTTGCTTTGTCCAGGGAGCAGCTTGACCATCTCTTTGGATGAAGCCGTCTCCCTCTTGCTCAAGCAGAAGTTCCAGTAAAGCCTTGCCTGTTTGCTTTTGCCTTTGGTTCAGTTGCTGCATTTCTGTCATCTCTGTGCCAACAGAGCCTGTTGTCTGGCAACACCCTTACCTTGCCCTGAACGACAGAAGGGTGGGGTGGCACGTCCACTCCCTCACCACCCTGAATCCAGAAGCACATGTGAGGGGTCCTTGCTGTTCATGCCACCTGTTGAGGGCCACACAGAGTCCAGCTCCTGCCCTCTCCCCCACACCAGGGGGCAGTCGTGGTAGCCCACACTCTATGTCCTGGAGTTGCCAGCCCCAGCGAGACTTTCTCCCTTGTGAGATCACTCTTCATCCCATCCTATCTCTTCTCAACTTTCAGCTAGACAATCGGTTATTTCATTCTGTCATGTCTCACTTCACGTCAAGCTGAAGGGGGCATAGGATCTAGCGCTTGGCATCTGTTTTTTTCCCCATGCCCATCATGTGTTTCCCCCTTTTTTGGTAACAGTTATCTGTTTCCACTTTTGGCAACCACTGCTCCCCATAGTCATTTTGTGGGGTTCCTGTGAGGTTGGTCTCTTACTCTGGTTGGGTGGGGGTGGGGTTTGATGCAATTCAGGGCAGACTTATCAGCATGCTTCACCCTGCTGGCTGTAGTGATTGGTTTGGGCATAGGTGTGTGATCTAAGCCAAGACCGTGATATTAAATTCTGGGACTTCTGTTGAAACTCTCGCAAAAAGTCTATCTTTCTCCTCGGTTTCCAAGTTAGAGGATAGAAGATGGAACCCTGGGGCTGCCAGGACCACAGTGTGCAGAGAATCTGCTCAACAATAAGGTCAGCACTAAAGGAAGATGAGAAAAGAGTCAGGCAGAGGCATGATGACATTGTTTGAACACCTGGATCCAGCCATGCCTGAAGCCGATGATCTAGCATTGGATTTCTCACTTATATTAACCTATAGAATATACTCCAATTTTTATTCTTAAGGCAGTTCAAAGTGGAGTTCTATGCCTTGTAAGTGAAAGACATCTGAGTAACACAGTCATGGATGAAGAAAAGGAGCCTTTATTTGCTCTCTGACAAAGGGTCAAGCATTGACAAGACAATCTGACTTTGTACACAGAGCAAGTTGTATGTTACAGTGCTGAAAGAAACTGTTTCTTTCCCTTCTGCTTTGACTTGCATTGTTCCTTTCTGTTTTCTAGACTCTAGGAAGGGTTGGGAATGAGAGAATAAAAATCTGTTGAGTCATACTCATTTATTTATTTATTTATTTTTATTGTAGAGACGAGGTCTCACCATGTTGCCCAGGTTGGTCTCGAATTCATGGGCTCAGGCAATCCTCTTGTCTCAACTCCCAAGGTGCCTGGATTATAGGCTTGAGCCACTGTGCCCGGCCGAGTCATACTCATTTATAATGAGAAGTAGAAAACAGGGGGACCATCCAGTGACATCAGCTTGGCCAGTGCCCCTCTCTCTATGAGCCACCTCAGTGGGACATTATCAGAAGGTGGCTGGGTGAGTGAGGTTGAAATCACACCAATGGAAATTATTTGGGTTTAGTGTCTCCAACCCAACCTTTTGACATTGTCAACATTGTTGTTAATTAACTATTAAGAAAACACATTGGTTGTAACAACCTAAAATATTACAGAAGCAGTTAAAGTAGAAGGTGAAAGTTCCTTTTACTACTGCCCCTGAGAAATGACCTGTTGTTAACAGCGTGTTGTCTTCATCCTGCCATCTTGGCTTGGAAACAACTTTGTTTCTTAAAGGTGCCTTGCCTCCACTCTCATCTTCACTGGCTTTGTAGTGGAAAGTCCATCTCCTGTTGTTATGGTCCAAAGTAACGCTCAGCTGCTAACCCTCGACACTAATAAATCGAGAGGCAGAAAAACTCGTAGAAAGAAATTTATTTCTGAATTTGAATCCAGGGAGCAGAGTCAGGCTCCTGGTCTTTTTTTTTTTTGAGTTGGAGTCTCACTGTTACCCAGGCTGGAGTACAGGATCATACTCATGGCCACTGCAGCCTCGACCTGCTGGGCTCAGGTGATCCTTCCACCTTAGCTTCCAAGTAGCTGGAACCACAGGCATGTGCCACCATGCCCAGCTGATTTTTTTATTTATTGTAGAGACGAGGTCTCGCCATGTTACTCAGGCTGGTCTCGACTCCCTGAACTCAGGTAATCCTCTTGCCTCTGCCTCCCAAAGTGCTGGGGTTATAGGCATGAGCCTCCGTGCCCAAGTGGGCTCCTGGCCTTTCTAAAATGGTTCTGCTCACCTGTCAAGTTTTATAGTCTGCTTTTATAAGTTCAGGGTAGTTGGTATCTAAACATTGACTACATGACTAGCAGAGCATTGTATAGAACTTAAGTCACAGCCACATTTTGTCAATAATGACATTTATGGTCCATTCATTTTCTGGCATCAGTTACCAGAGATCTCGCATAACTTTTTATCAATAACACCTGGCAGAGGCGCTAATCAAGCTTGCCATAAGGTAGTTAATAAGGCCTAAAAAATCATACATTGCTACATGTTTGTACATACAAATTTATACAAATCACAAGACTTTTGATTACCTTGATACTATATTATTCAAACCTTTGACCACTAAGAAAAGGGAGTAATTTGGGATTTACATCTCTCAGTTAATTGGGTACAGTCTGCAGGGAAGTTCAGGATTCTGTGAAGTTACTTGCCTGGAGTGCACAGGAGATAAAGGAAAGCACACCTTCTGTTAACTCTCAGGAATGTGGGTAAGTGCAGGAGCGCTGGAACCCTTGTCATGCCCTTCTGTTGGGGTTGTGGCAATATGGACAGACAATAGCAGGTCTCTATCACTGTCACTTTGCTAGCTGAGCAAGAACTTCTAACTTCATTGAAGCTCAGTTTGTAAATTTAATAAAATGGAGACAATAACACTTCAGGAAATTGTGGAAAATTACTTAAGCCTCCCCACACCCACAGAAACCTGCTCAGTAGAGGCTTTGTAATGTATGCACCATGGGTTGTAACTGACCTGGGTGAAAATGATCTCTCCCAGGACATGAGATAAGACACTCGGGCGATCTTTTGGCTGGTATGTGGATAGAGTATGGGGGTAGCCTGAAGCAGACCTGTCTCAGGGTAAGTACAAGATGCTTCTGTAGACTTAAAATGTTAAATTCATCTACGTTTTACACTCTTCTCCATGGTATAATTGTGCTTGCTATAATATTAGAAACCCGAAATGTAAGTGAATCCTTCCAAATCTCCAAAGAAAACGTATTTGTTTCTCTTAATTGCCGTACAAATATGAACTCATTAATTTTCAGTAAACTTTTTTTAAAAATTTGAAATGCACGTTCTGCACATTCTTCCAATCTTGTGACTTCTCACAGCCCCAGGCAGGGTTGTATGGACTTCAGTTTGAGAAGCACAGCCTCAGGTGGGTCTAGAATTTCACGTGCAGGTGCAAAACAAGGAGCCGAGCCAGTTCTGTTGAGAGGGAGTGCCTTGGAAACTGTGCGTGAGTAACCACACACCCGCGTCCTTATGAAGACATTTCTTCTCTGAGCTTTAGGTGTCACTTCAAGGTCATTCATTGAGAAAGGAGTCAGGAGCAACAGTGCCACACGATCAAACGGTCCAATTTGTGCCTGGCCTCTGTCCTTGGCCAGCCCACCCTCACTCCGTACCCCAGTGGACATAGGGAGCAAGCTCCCAGGCAAACGCACCACCACTCCCCACTCCTCTCTTTGTCCTTGGCTGGCTGGTAGCGGTCTTAGCTCACGCTCTTGCCTCTGCTTTCCCGCCTCTGCTCCTCGAACCCAGCAGGCTGCACCTACTCTACCCTCAAAGAACCTGCGTGTCCGAAGGCAGGTTGCCAGGTAGACAGAGGAATGGGATCTGGAACCACAATGTCAATGAGAAAATGATGAAAGCATAGAGAGGAAGACACTGCAAGAAAGATGCCTCTGGCACAAACTGGAGGGAATTGGAAAACTACATCTTGTCTTCTTTTTCTGTTGTTAAAAAATAATTATGTAAAAGAATCCATGTTGACTGAAAAAAATGCAAATATTGATGAACAAAAAGAATAAACATCAGTAATCTCACAGCCCACAGAGAATGAGTATTAACTTTGGATAGTTCCTTTTAAAATTTCTTTCTGTGCATACTTCTACAAACATTCTTTCCCTCCACCCCCATGGGAACCTACATCTTACATTTTACTATTTTGTTTTGTTTTGTTTTTGAGGCCAGGTCACACTTGTCATCCAGGTTGGAGTGTAGTGGTATGATCACAGCTCATCGCAGCCTTGAACTCCTGAACTGAAGCAATCCACCTTCCTCAGCTTCCTGAGTAACTGGGACCACAGGACTAGACCACTATACCTGATTCTAACTTGTATTTTTACTTAATAGTTTATCAAAATTTCTCTTTCCATGTTAATAAGTATATTTCAAATCGCTCCTGAAGGTTGTATAGTATTCTATCATATGAACGTACTGTATTCTTATACATCAATTCCCAAGAGTTGAATATTTTTCCCCGTTATCAACAGACCTGGGATGAGCATCCCTGAACATTTGTTTTTCATTTCTGGCCCTTTCAAAATTGTTAATACGTGTATTATCTTCTCACTCTGGCTCTGCCTCTTGGTCCCAAACTTGGATCGATGCTGAGCTGTTGTTCATGAACTGACTTAGGACATGAAGGTTGAAATTATCCATCAATCAAAGGAACCACTTTTGTCCAGTTCAGAAGTATCACACAGCACCTGCTCCTAAGGTTACAGATATCAGATAATGGACCCCTATGGCCACACTTTCTTTGAATTTGGGATGATTCTAGGGTCTAGACCCATTTCCCACTGCCACACCTAACCTTTCTTGTCCCTCCCATGCCTATCTCTTTGGCAAAGCTCTGGTTCAGACTTTAGCTTGGAAGTCTTTGACTTCCTTGTGATTGGTCTCTTCATTTCTGACCATCTCTTGGGACACATCTAGCATGTCTTGAAGATCCCGTTCTTAATTGTTCCCTCAACTCCATGATCCTGACCATGACCCTGACCCTCTTTCAAAACTGCCGTATGTATATTCACTTCTCTCTCAGCTTTTTGGCAGTGGTTCAGATCTCAGACTTAGATTTAAGCTTGAGGCTAAGCTGGTGGGCAGTTATGAGAACCCATCTTTGCATCTGGCCCAGGCTCCAGCAGGGCACACCTGGCCCCCCTTGGCAGAGATGGGTCATCTCACATATTGTGAGATGTTCTTATTGTTACCCTCCATAACCTCTCTCCCTCATCCTTTGGTTGTTTGGACTAAGAATGTGAATGGAAAAGAGGGATTTGGGGAAGAGTTGTTTTTATTTAATCAGGAGAGTAGGTGGATCCACCCTCTGCCAACATATCAAAACACCTAAAGACTGGGCCTCATCAGATGCTATTGCCTTAAATCATCAGATGGTCAATGCTAATCAAACACCTAACTGAGAGAAATTTTATTTGAAGGAATTTAGCTCGTTCATTCCTCCAGATCAGTATTTCTCAAAATTGTACTTCATGTGACTATAATTTTCTGTGAGCTTCTAAAAGGAACTTCTGAAAAAACTCAGGGTTGGCAGGAGGATTCCACAGACAAGTAAGTTTGGGAGATAATGCATCCTTCACCTGACCTTGGGGATTCACCGTGGACATTAGAGTATTAAAGCTTTTAGAAATCCTGCAGTTAAAATCCTCCTTGACCTTGTTTAATCTTGACTTTAACTTTTTTGCCTGTGGAAACCTCTTATTATAAAACACCTATTAATATTATGTACAACTCTAGGATTCTGAGAGACACATTTTGGGGAATGCTGTTGGATCAAGATAAACCATTAGAAAGTTGCATTTGACTCTGTGTTTTTTTTTTTTTTTTTTTTTGAGTCAGTCTCACTCTGTCACCCAGGCTGGAGTGGCATGCTCACAGCCACTGGAGCCTCTACCTTCTGGGCTCAAGGGATCCTTCTGCTCCAGTCTTCCAAGTGGCTGGAACC
This sequence comes from Carlito syrichta, assembly GCF_000164805.1. NCBI lineage: Eukaryota > Metazoa > Chordata > Mammalia > Primates > Tarsiidae > Carlito > Carlito syrichta. The sequence goes on along the minus strand of NW_007232173.1, from coordinate 3,215 downwards.
ACAGGTGTGTGCTACCACATCTGGCTAATTTTTCAATTTATTGTAGAGAAGAGGTCTCACCAAGTTTCCCAGGCTGGTCTCAAAACTCTGGGTTTAGGTGATCCTCTCGCCTCCACCTCCCAAAGTGCTGGGATTACAGGCATGAGCCAACGTGCCCGGCGACTCTGTGTTTTCTAAAGGCTCTCATTGAGGTGCATTTTGGGCATGTTCTGTTGGTTTCCTTCAAAGGAGGCTTCAAGAAATAGGGTCATGAAACCTGTTACTGAACTTGCATTCAGGATGTGGACAGACACCATATATGACAGTAGTCAATGTCACTTATATATAGCATGTGAAAATATTCTTTTATTTATTTATTTATTATAAAGATGTGGCGTACAATTCAGGGTTAAGTATACAAACACTGATTATGCAGGCACCCTTGCTGATGGGGTATGCCCCTCCCTCCCCTAGCATTTTCCCTCAACTGCCAATCCCACCCCCTCCCCTGACAGTTTCCCACTACTGTCAATTCCCTTCTTATAGTATTATAATTGTTCAAGGTCCACTTATGAGTGAGACCATATGGTACTCTGTTCTTTGTTTCTGTGATAGATCACTAAGTATGATTGACTCTAAATTCATCCAAGTTGCTGCGAATTCCATATGTTTGTCGAAAATATTCTTTTGAGGCTAAGTGCTGAAAAAAGCTTTTTGCTTCCTCTGATAGCAGATTGTGTCTGTCCACAGTACTCAGATATTCTGAACTACATAATTGACTCTGTTTCCCATTTTTTGCTCTGGCTACCAGGAAGCTCAATCATAGCAACTGTGAAATATCACATTTGGCATGTAGTGCTGTATTCCATATCCATTCCCTTAGTCTATACTTCCTATCCTAGTTTATGGTTTACGTGGTCCTGGTGCCTAATATTTGTATTTATATTTTACTTGTATATATTTCTTTTTTTTTTTTTTTGAGTTGGAGTCTCACTCTGTCACCCAGACTGGAGTGCAGTGGCCGCTTCTGGCTACTGCAGCCTCGACCTGCTGGGCTCCGGTGATCCTTCCACCTCAGCCTTCCAAGTAGCTGGAATTACAGGCATGCGCTACCACACCCGGCTGATTTTTTGATTTATTGTAGAGATGAGGTCTCGCTGCCCAGGCGGGTCTCGAACCCGCAGACTCAGGCAATCCACTCACCTCAGCCTCCTAAAGGTGCGGGATTACAGGCTGAGCCACCGAGCCCGGCTGTATATATTTCTTGTAAACAATTGTGGAATGAGGAAAGTAGGAAAAGAGGAAAAAAAGAAAGGAAGAAAAGTTGAGAAAGAACTGGCAAATACAGGACAGGAGGCAGTGGGAGTGGGGAGAGTGTGGGTGTGTAACCTGGCATCCTTGGACTCTCTCAAGAGTAAACCCCAGGGCTTCTGTCTCTTTTGACTCAAGCTGTCCTGGATACCGAGAGCTTGGAGACAGTATGTGCTTTTCTGTCCTGTCCTCTGGGCACCACATTCCAAGGAGCACAGACCTGGGATCTGAATCACTGGACCATGTGAAAATTAATCCTCCCAAGCCTGGTCTGAGATTCATTAAACTACTCTCCAGGGTGATCAGCCCAAGGGCAGAAAGCTGCCAAACAGCCCCTCTTTTTCCCTGGAATGTCCAGTTTTGGCCATTGCAGAGTACCCCTGGGAGGAAGACCCTTGACTAGAAACAAGAGAGGTTCCTGAGCACCTGGGCTTTGAGTGGAGGGCAAGAACGCTGCTTCTGAGTACACTGGCATGTCAGACAGTCCTGTGTTCAGATCTTAGCTGTGTATCTTTGAGACACTAACTTACCTCTCTAATTTTTTTTCCTTATCTGCCTAATGGAGATCAAAATAGTGCTTGTGTCTAGGATCTTTTGGTCCTAAGAGTTGGAAAACTCAACTCAGACTGACATAACCCAGAAGGAAAGGGCATATTTCTTGGCACATGTGACTGAAGAATCGGAGGTGGCCTAGCTTTTGGTGGATTTTGACCACTTAGCTCTCACAAGAGCAGGTTGCAAGGAGTTTAGGTCGACACACACGGCTAGTAAGTGCAGCCAGAATGCAGTCCAGGGCTGTAGCTCCTGAGCCAGCATGTCAACCATAACACAAGACTGCCTCCTCAGTGAGTCACTACCTGTGGCTCTTCTGCTGTTCCTTCCTGCCTTCCTGCCTTAGTTTCTGTAGGAAGGGGATAGTATTGTCTACGTTATAGAATTGCATGAGGCTTGGAGATAATGCATGTATCCAGCATAGTGCTTGGTATGCATTTCTCAGTCATGGAAGATTTTTTTTTGGTATTATTCAGGGCCAAGAGGAAGCCTTGAACAAGGACTGGGACCTCCCTGCTCTAGGTCTTATACCCCTGTCATCTGGGTGAAGAGGGAACCATGCTTGCTGTCACCCTGCCTCCCAGAAGCAGGGTCCTTGACGAGGGTCCATATGGAGCACAGCACTCTGAGATAAAGTCTCCTTTGGCCACAAGACACGAGAGTGACCATGTACCCTCAGGGGTAAAGAGGGAGTCCTAAACACTGAGCCCTTGCTACCTCCAACACTCCCACCTGGCCACCACGGCTTGCCTTGAGACCCCCAGACCTCAGCTGGTTAGGCCTTCTATCCTGGTGTTCACTGGCAGCAGCCTCAACACTCCAGACTTCCACGGTACCCTCGTGCTAGGCTTCTGAAGCTCCAGAGGGCTCTATCATGCTCTATTCTGTCCCCCTCCTGACAAAATTCCGCTGTGCCCTCTGGAGTTCACATCGATGATCTGCAAAAATCCCTCCACCTTGGCTTCTTCCCTGGAGTTCCCTCCACTCTCTGGCTCATGGAAGCCTGGCTCCCCCTTGGGACTCTGCCTGGCCTGTCTCCCTCTCCAGCTGTGGCTGGTTTTCCTCCCACAACCCTTATACAGCTGGACCTGTGAATGGGCAGGTGTCCTCCTCCTTATTGCTAGGTACAGACCATCCTCCCTCATCCTGAAACCATTCCACTGTGAACCTCATGTCATCAGATGACACATTCTGAGTCCCTGTCTTCTGTTGCTTTCTTGCTCATTCTCCCTCATTTTCCAGTGATCTGCATTCCCAGCTGACATTAAAAAAATTTTTTTTAATAATCAATATTTTTTATTATGATATTATGGGGTACAGTTAAGGGTTAGGTATACAAATATGCTTCGTTCAGGCACCCTTGTTGTTAAGAG